>NC_030435.2:1760226-1802726 GCF_001660625.3 Ictalurus punctatus
TCAGTGTCGCTATCAGTTCTGCAGCGGCTGCAACAACCCCTTCCACACGGTGAGCTCCTCATCTGGTTCTCCTTCATGTTCTACTCATCACGATCTCCTTTACATTCTCCTCATCATGATCTCCTTCACATTCTCCTCATCATGATCTCCTTCACATTCTCCTCATCCCATTCTCCTTTACATTCTCCTCATCATGATCTCCTTCACATTCTCCTCATTATGATCTCCTTCACATTCTCCTCATCACGTCTTCCTCATCATGATCTTTACATTCTCCTCATCATGTTCTCCTCATCATGATCTCCTTCATGTTCTCATCATGATCTCCTCATCATGATCTCCTTCATGTTCTCCTCATCCCATTCTCCTTCATGTTCTCCTCATCATGATCTCCTTCACGTTCTCCTCATCACGATCTCCTTCACATTCTGCTCATCATGATCTCCTCATCATGTTCTCCTTCATGTTCTCCTCATCCCATTCTCCTTCACATTCTCCTCATCATGATCTCCTTCACATTCTCCTCATCATGATCTCCTTCACATTCTCCTCATTATGATCTCCTTCACATTCTCCTCATCCCATTCTCCTTCATGTTCTCCTCATCACGTCTTCCTCATCATGATCTTTACATTCTCCTCATCATGTTCTCCTCATCATGATCTCCTCATCATGATCTCCTTCATGTTATCCTTATCATGATCTCCTTCACGTTCTCCTCATCAGTTCTCCTCATCACGTCCTCCTCATCATGATCTTTACGTTCTCCTCATCATGTTCTCCTCATCATGATCTCCTTCACGTTCTCCTCATCACGTTCTCCTCATCATGTTCTCCTTCATGTTCTCCTTATTATGATCTCCTCATCATGTTCTCCTTCATGTTCTCCTCATTATGATCTCCTTCACATTCTCCTCATCACGTTCTCCTTCATGTTGTCCTCATCATGTTCTCACGTCCTGTGTGTATTACAGACGTGTGCGGTGCCTCAGTGCAGTGTGACCGGTCTTCATGCTCATCACCCCAGAGATTGTCTGTTTTACCTGCGTGACTGGGAACCGACCAGACTGCAGGCCTTATTGCAGGTAACACACACACACACACACACACACACACACACACACACACACACACACACACACACAGGTCTACTACACCAAAATTTTCATGTCCACTTCAATACCCATGCAGTATTCATGCACACTTACAGGATGAACACGAGGCACACACATTGTCCTCCCACACACACACACACACACACACACACACACACACACACACACACACCACTCGTGTGTTGTTTTCACGTCTTGTTCTCGCAGTTCTATATGCAGAAGCTTTATTCTCAGCTTTGTTTGTCTCTTTGCAGAAATGCGGCGTGGCCTTTAACACCGACGTTCCTCCAGGAACACAAACAGGTTCGTCTCTGCAGGAACACACACACACACACACACACACACACACACACACACACACACGTCTCTCTCCGCACGTGTCTAATCTTGTTTTTTATGAACATCAATATACAGTGTGTTACTCAGTCAGTATATATGTGTGATGGAGGTATGTGTGATGGAGGTGTGTGTGTGTGTGTGAGTGTGTGTGTGTGTGTGAGTGTGTAATAAAGTCTGAGTTAAACACTGATCAGTTCTCCTGATTCAGAACAGAACACGAGTCTGTACAAGAACCGCAAACACAAACACACCTACGCTTTCACACACTTCCATTCACACATTTATACACTGATACATCTCACACACACACACACACACACACACACACACACACACACACACACACACAGCTCCTGTTCATGCATCAACACTCTTTCTTTATTCTGTATCTCTTCTCTCTGTCTTGCTTACTTTCTTTCTATTTTTTATTTACTTATCTCTCTGTCTTCTCCTTTTTTCACTACCTTTATTTATTTGTTTGTTTGTTTGTTTGTTTGTTTGTTTATTGGTTTGTTTATCTATCTATATATCTATCTGTCTATCTCCTTTTTCACTAGCTTTATTTATTTATTTATTTATTTGTTTATTGGTTTGTTTATCTATCTATCTATCTCTCTACTTTTTCACTAGCTTTCCTTCTTTTTCTTTCTTTCTTTCTTTCTTTCTTTCTTTCTTTCTTCTTTCACTACCTTTATTTTACTTCTGTTCTTGTATCTTTTTGATTGAATTTTTTCACCGTCTTTCTTTCTTTCTTTCTTTCTTCCATTTGATTTCATATCTTCACAAATTTTCCCAGTTCTCAGTTTTCCTCTGTGATAAATCTCTCAAACACTCCGCTTTTCTGCACACGTCAACCCTCTTTGTTTCTCCCTCTCTCTATCTCCCTCTCCCTCTCTCTATCTCCCTCTCCCTCTCTCTATCTCCCTCTCCCTCTCTCTATCTCCCTCTCCCTCTCTCTATCTCCCTCTCTCTATCTCCCTCTCTCTCTCTCTCTATCTCCCTCTCTCTCTCTCTCTCCCTCTCTCTCTCTGTCTCTCTCCCTCTCCCTCTCTCTATCTCCCTCTCTCTATCTCCCTCTCTCTCTCTCTATCTCCCTCTCTCTCTCTCTCTCCCTCTCTCTCTCTCTCTCCCTCTCTCTCCCTCTCCCTCTCTCTGTCTCTCTCTCCCTCTCTCTCTCTCTGTCTCTCTCTCCCTCTCTCTCTCTCTGTCTCTCTCTCCCTCTCTCTCTCTCTGTCTCTCTCTCCCTCTCTCTCTCTCTGTCTCTCTCTCCCTCTCTCTCTCTCTATCTCCCTCTCTCTCTCTCTATCTCCCTCTCTCTCTCTCTATCTCCCTCTCTCTCTCTCTCTCCCTCTCTCTCCCTCTCCCTCTCTCTGTCTCTCTCTCCCTCTCTCTCTCTCTGTCTCTCTCTCCCTCTCTCTCTCTCTGTCTCTCTCTCTATCTCCCTCTCTCTCTCTCTGTCTCTCTCTCCCTCTCTCTCTCTCTGTCTCTCTCTCCCTCTCTCTCTCTCTATCTCCCTCTCTCTCTCTCTATCTCCCTCTCTCTCTCTCTCTCCCTCTCTCTCCCTCTCCCTCTCTCTGTCTCTCTCTCCCTCTCTCTCTCTCTGTCTCTCTCTCCCTCTCTCTCTCTCTGTCTCTCTCTCTATCTCCCTCTCTCTCTCTCTGTCTCTCTCTCCCTCTCTCTCTCTCTGTCTCTCTCTCCCTCTCTCTCTCTCTGTCTCTCTCTCTATCTCCCTCTCTCTCTCTCCCTCTCCCTCTCTCTATCTCCCTCTCTCTCTCTCTATCTCCCTCTCTCTCTCTCTATCTCCCTCTCCCTCTCTCTATCTCCCTCTCTCTCTCTCTATCTCCCTCTCTCTCTCCCTCTCTCTCTCTCTATCTCCCTCTCCCTCTCTCTATCTCCCTCTCTCTCTCTCTATCTCCCTCTCTCTCTCCCTCTCTCTCTCTCTGTCTCTCTCTCTCTCTCTTTATCTCCCTCTCCCTCTCTCTATCTCCCTCTCTCTCTCTCTATCTCCCTCTCTCTCTCTCCCTCTCTCTCTCTGTCTCTCTCTCCCTCTCTCTCTCCCCCTCTCTCTCTCTCTCTCTCTCTCTCCCTCCCTCTCTCGCTCTCCCCCCCCTCTCTCTCCCTCCCTCCCTCTCTGTCTCTCTCTCTCTCTCTCCCTCTCTCTGTGTGTCTCTCCCTCTCCCTCCCTCCCTACCTCTCCCTCTCTCCCTACCTCCCTCCCTCCCTCCCTCTCTGTGTGTGTGTCTCCCCCCCCCCTCTCTCTCTCTCTCTCTCTGTGTCTCTCTGTCTCCCCCTCTCTCTCTCTCCCTCTCTCTGTGTCTCTCTCTCTCCCTCCCTCCCTCTCTCTCTCTCTCTCTCTCTCTCTCTCTCTCTCTCTCTCTCTCTCTCTCTCTCTCTGTTTGCTTCTTTCTCTATTTTCACAACCTTCTTCTTTCCTTCCTTCATTACCTTTGTACCATCGTTTCTTTCTTTGGCTTCACAGGTTTACATTCACACAGTTTTCCACACCTTTCTTTCTTTTTGATAAATCTCTCAGTCTGCTTCTCTCTCTCTCTCTCTCTCTGTGTGTGTGTGTGTGTGTGTGTGTGTGTGTGTGTGTGTGTGTGTGTATTAGGTGTGTGTGGTGTGATCGAGCAGAAGGATGACGGTACTCGTCAGACGGACTCAGCGTGCGGGGCTCAGACGCAGCCCGACCAGGCGGGACTCTGCGAGTGAGTAACTTTCACATGTTTAATCTTAACCTTTATTTCAATAACGATAGATTTTTAAAAATCACTTCATGTCTCGGTGTCACCGCGACCCGCTGAGGTCTTTAATGAATAAAGTCCAGTACCATTTTCAGCGTGATTTTCCAGAGCAGAATCGTAAAGCCTTGAATTATTTAATTTTTTCCCCCATTTTTTTTTTGTTGTTGTTTATTTGCTTGTTTGTTTGTTTGTTGTTGTTTACACATTACATATAGTAGTATAAACGTAATGACCCCTGGTGAGCTCTCGTTTTAGGAAACACTACCGCGAGTACCTTGTGAGCCTCATCAACGGCCACTCCATCGACCCCGCCCCTCTCTTCGAAGCGAACGAGCTGCACCTGGCCTGCAGGAGATACCAAGTGGAGATCATGCAGGGGGAGGCCGAGGACGACAGGACGTACTACGCTCGACTACTGAAGGTGAGCTCATCACGGCACGTTATGACACGATGGTCCTGCGTCTCATCTAAACACCTCACCTGTCAATCAAACGAAGACTATTTCTAGAGATGGTACGGATTGTCCCGATGCTCATCATTGCGTAAACGGGAGATAAATCTCCATTTCAGGATGATCTCTGTTCTTAAACACGCCACGGAAAAGTCTCGAAAAAGGTTTAACAATCGTGTACTGGATTGGGTTTATTTTGACCCCATGACGGGAAACACTTGATAGACTTGACTGTGTCCGTGATGTTCGACGTGAAGAGCGTAGAATGCGTTTTATGTTGTTTATTAATGTATATTTTTTTTCTCCTGCGTGCAGAAACTGATGGACGACGTTCCTCTGGGCGATAAAGTCCCGCGCAAGAAGTGAAGAACGGTTTTACTCGGCGTTTTATCATCTGCGTGCGTACGGCTCACCACGGCGAGGACGGCGCGGCGTAGCATTTTGATTATATTTTTAAAAAATGGTTTTAGACGAGCGAAGATCACAGATTTCAGTTTTATTGTGATTTGTTAAATCTCAGACAATCTCTCGCCTGTGCACTTTGGGTTCAATGATGGTTACGGATAAAGCGCTCTGATTTGTCGTCGGTTACTAAGTGCTTTCTATGCTACAGTGATACTTCCAAACATGCAAAGGGTCTATTAAATCTATGGCAAACGTCTCCGTGCTCAGTCTACTTTCTGTCCTCATGAGGCTTCTTAAACTTTTTTTTTTTTCTTTTCTCCCCACCTCGGCTGTAATCTTAAATGAAATCTCTGTACGGACGGTATGAGCTCACATTTTCTTTCCTTTTTTTTTTTTTTTTTTTTTTTTTTTTTTTTTTGAGAGTACCAGCCCATATCGATAACGATCTGATTCTTCTAAAAGGGTTTTTTTCACACAAATTCCCTTCCATTGCGAATATAATGAAGTGTGAAATATAATAAAACTCAATCCTAACGCAAAATAAAAAATACAAGTCTGTTTATATGTAAACATTTGCAATCATTTTTAGAGATCTTTTCCAAATCCAGTTTTCAATTTTTTGTGGCGGGATCAAATTCACCCCCCAGGCACGCACCCCCACCCCCACCCCCCCCCCACCCCGATATCCCGTCCACAGCGTCAGAAAATATCTCAAATGAGCGCAGATGCATCTAATGTTACGTTTTACAAGATTATCATAAATCAAATCTAATAATATTCAATCTGTTTTCGAATTCTGTCCATGCCACGCCCATCCGCGACCGGGAGCCGAGAGAGCAACATTGGCTGCGCTGTCTGGGTGGGAGGGGCTTACTTTCGTTTCCCTGTCAATCACAGCGATTCTAGCCAATCATGAGCATCTGTGAGGTCATGTGTATGTGGAAGAGGGTTGATGGCGCTTACGCCACACTGTGAAGACTAAATTAGGCAGAAAATCAGAGAAGAAATAATAATAATAATAATAATAATAATAATAATAATCAGCCTGTTTTTAGATGCTTGTCCTCACAGCTTTATCTTCAGATTTATTATTTTATTTCTAGAAATAAATGTATTATGTTTCAAGCTTGAAATTAATAACACAATGTCTGGAAATAGGTTTAATAATAAAAGATATTTGGTTTATTGTAGTTTTATAATAAGAAAAAAAAAATTGCCTATATTCAAGATTTTTTTTTTTTTTTTCACTTAAGATTTATTTATTTATTTTTGCCATGTGGTGGTTTATTATTTTTTTTTTATGTCAGGTTATCAAGGTGCATAAAATATCTATGTTTTTAATGAAATATTCTTTTTATTTGTCGTCTGCACATATAGAAACTTCATTTTCCGTTCTCATAATTAGCAGAACATTCAAACAGAGACACAAACAAGGCACACACTCATCTGTCATCATTAAATGAAAGACAAGAAAGACTTCACCCCAGGCTCCTGTGCCACGTTTCAAAGGGGTTGTGGTAGTTTTTTTGTTTTCCAGTAACTCAGACACACACACACACACACACACACACACACACACACACACAAAAACAAGCCTCCTATGAAGTCACCTTCTTCTCTGGCAGCTTTTTTTTATTCGGACTTTATAAAATGTAAAGCCTGCTCGCTGGAATTACACGTTTGTGTTCACAGAAGTAAGAAACACGTTATAAATAAAACCTGGCATGGCGAACGGCATTCGGAGAGTTACAAAGATTACTTTAAAAATAAATAAATAAATAAATAAATAAAAAACCAAGCCCCAGTAAGACGTTCTGATGGATTTTCATTTCATTTTTCAACTGCTGGGTTTTTTTTGTTGTTGTTGTTGGGGGTTTTTTTTTTTCCACTTAAAGGCCGAAGATTAACACAAGGCTTTGGCTCCGTTTCAATTCAATCCACAGCAAGTTTTTGTCATCGGCGTTGCTGCAAAATGTTTGAGAACCCATGTTCGAAAGAACCTTCTGCGCCATCTTCATTTTAAGGGAGTACACAAAGGTCTCGATGAATCTGAGGGTGCCATTAATTTTAACACATGGCCGCTATTCTATGCGTGTAGCTTAGCATCTTCATCTTTTGGATTAACAGTCGGCTGGAATTAAGTACGCTCACTGGTTCGGTCAGATTCAGACGCGTTCCCTGGATACCGTGCTGTGAAAAAGTATTTGCCCCTATCACGTGTTTGTGACGCTCAACGTATGGCTTCGGATCCTCCTACGAAACGTAATGTGACATAAGACGAGGAGATCACGCGGAGGAAACGCACAACACTCATCACTTCATTTATTGAAGGACAAAAGGTTATGCAACATCTATATTTACCAATGTGAAAAAATTATCCCCCCCCCAGGCCCCAAAATTAATAACTGGTTGTTGCCGCCTTTGACTGGAGATCGGTCTTTCACGTTGCTTCAGAGGATTTTTGGGCGACTCTCATTGGCAGAATTGTATCAATTCAGCCGTATTAGAATGGAAAAGCATCCTCACGCCATCACACCACCACCACATGTTTCACTTTTGGTAAGTTGTTCTTAGTGTGAAAGGTGTGTAAGAGTTGAATAACGCCAAATGGAAGAGGATCCACGTCTTCCAAAAAGTTACCTGTTCGACTCATCTGAACATTATACTTAAAAAATATATATATATATTTATTTATTTTTAAAACAAGAGGCTTGGGGTCAACTAGTTTTTTTGTTGTTGTTGTTTTTTGGGGTTTTTTTTTTTTTTTTTTTTGCAAGTGTGAGTTGAGCCTTTATGTTCCTCTTGGTTAGCAGCGCTTGTTTATGTTTACGACCCAGGAAACTTGCCATTAATGCTGATTCAGTCATGATGAACCAATTAAAAATCTGTAAGATCTTTGGTTCAGGTGTGTTTTCAACTGAAGTTTAGTTTAGTTTAGTTTTAGTTTTTTTCCTTCCCCTCGACCGAGCTTTCAGTACATGTGCATATTCATCCAGATGTCAGTCGATATGGAGATGGCCGGGGGTCACAGCCTCAGCGGCTCTGAGAGGCGTAGCTTTTTAACATGCGCCTCGTCTCTGCTTTAACCTTCATTATCCTGCGAGACGAGGTGAAAGGATCGGCCGAGCGCCGATCGAGAGACCGGGCCTGAATAAATTGACACCAGCAAAAAAAAAAAAAAAAAAAGAGATTTAATTTCCTCGAAAAGTCAAAAAGCACTTTATTATTTCAATATTCATCCATATAAATTAGCGCGTTTAAAGCTAGCAGTGATGACCGACGGTCGCTTCGTATGTGTACGTGATGTAGATCCAGGAGCTCACCGATACTATTGCTTTCTCCTTATTATTCCGTCATCACGGTTGCTTCAGAAAGCCGGGGTAGAAACACGACGACGTAGGAGATGTTACCCTGAGCAACCAAAGCAGAAATTCTTGAAATTGCACTGAAATTTCGAACATTCCCAGAGTTTAGGAAATGTCGACGAGAACGTTTCGATTCTAGGTACGAGGTTACATCGTGTTGGTTCGGAAGATTTTCACTCCCCTTTGAATTGAAATGGCCTTCGTTATATGTCATAAATCTAGACCGATTATCCCATAATACGTCCTAGTGGTTCACCTCGCACCTGCAGGGGGTTTCCTCCGGGTACTCCGGTTTCCTCCCCCAGTCCAACGACATGCATGGTAGGCTGATTAGCATTCCCCATGTATGAATCTGTGTGTGATTGTGCCCTGCGATGGATCGGCACCCTGTCCAGGGTGTACCCCGCCTTGTACCCCATGCTCCCTGCGAGAGTCTCCAGGTTCCCCCGTGACCCTGAAGGATAAGCGGTATAGTAATAACTGTATAAAGTAATAACTGCATAAGCATTCCCTCCTTCCCCTTTGGTGTGAAACCTACAAATTAGTTGATTAGAATCAACCTGTGTGCGATTAAAGTGTCAGGTGATCTCAATATACAGTGGATCCACTTGTTTCTGGAAGAGAGTTTTTAAGAGAACACGCACAGCATCATGAAGACCAAAGTCCTATCAAAAAAGTCAAAGTTCTGGGAAACTGACGTTTCCTCCTGAACGTATAAGTAGGCGAATCGGGACGCGCACGAAGACTAGAGGTCGACTGTATTACGCCCCCCCCTCCCCTTCCCTTAAGTCATCAGAGCACCGGACACGTCGTAAGTTCTCGCAGGAATAACGAAAATACCTACGATTTCGCACGAATCGTCATGCGCTTCGGAAATATTTCGATATAAACATGTTTAACGTGTTTCCGGGTGGAGTTTCGACTTCGATATGCTAGCTGCTGATAAGTGCAAACGTGTTCTGTATTAAATCTTACTGTGCAGATCGAAATTTAGTCTGGAAAGGTGTGGGTCGTGGGCGCGCCGACCAGCCCAGGAGGTCTTATTTCAACCACGCCGCTCTGTCCATCCTCTTTGAGCTTCGTTTTGAAACATAACAGACGCTGATGAAATGATCTGCTTAACGTGTCACCTCTGGTGTGTGTGCTGGCCATCAGCCTCGGTGCCCAGGGCTCATGCTTCAGTGTGACAGAAGTCTTTATCCACACACACACACACACACACACACACACACACACTCTCGCTCGTACAGACCCAAAGGGCTCAGCTATGAGAGGAGGTTTCCATGCCAACGGCTGTTAGTCTAGCAGAACCAAGTGACAGATTGACAGAAACAGGAATCATAACCAAATCCATTACATCGACCTCCTTGGAATGCACGTGCGTCACCGAGAAACGTTGATCTTTCACGTTTTTTCGCCTACCACGAACGAAAGCTGCGTTACTTCTTTAATAATAATCTCACGCAGCTCTGACTGCATCCTGCATCACGATTCCTCCCGGATCAGACGTGTTGCTACGTTTTGGTTTCCAGCCTGAAGTTGTTTCACCCAGTTAGGGAAAGTTCGGTGCACACGAGCAGGCGTGACGGGATTGATTCGGATCGCCGCTCAGGTCCTGATGTGCCAGAGTCTTGGCTCCACGGCGACTGCGGTCAGTTTAACTCGCCCGTGGAAGAGGTCCGGACGAGCCTCGGCGTGAGAATTACTTCCGGTTTGTTCCGGTCACGCCGACCGCCTGTCACTCTCGAAGCTCTCGCTCGGAGCGGGAGAAATGCAGATTTGTTGCCGAGCAACCGCGGCATGCCGGCATCGGCACCGCTTCACATCCTGGCTGGAAGTGCTTTAGAGAAATGCTTTGTGCAGCACTTACAAGATGAAGTTATGTAAGGAATTAAATACAACACGCATGGCTGATTTATTTTTCTATACCGCCACGTCCCGAAGCGTTTTATCATACGACAGCAATGAACATTTTTATTCATTCAGTCATGTTGTACTTTTTATCCGTTTATAGCTACATTTAAGGATATGTAAAGGATTCACCAGCCTCTCTTTTTTTCTCTCTCTCGAAGAGACAAAAATTGCAGTTCCTGAAGACTTTTCGAGCGTCGGTCAGAAGGTGATGATTAATTATATCAAAGCCCTCGTTATTGTAGTAATAATAATAAGAAGAAGAGGAATAGTGACGTTTTAGTGAAGTTGCTATAGTGACGTTTCCTGTTATTTGTGGTTCACGGAAGGAGTCTCCAGTTTCAGCGCTTTGTAGCAGTCTGGAAGTTTACATCATGGAGAACAGGAGAATTAAAGAAAGATTATTGAAGGAACGACGGCTTATAGCTGCTGTAACGTAAGAGAGGATAGGAGTTAACTTGTCTCGCGGACATTACATAAAACGCAAACATTAACTGTAAGAGAAAAAAATGTAGGATGTGTGAGGATTCTTTAATTAATAATAATAATAAAAAAAAAATCGAATCATTGGTAAATTGCTGTGGTATAAGAGGAATAAAACCTGAGGGTCGGGGGTTCGAGTCCCACCGTGGCCCTGTGTGTGTGGAGTTCGCGTGTTCTCCCCGTGCTGCGGGGGTTTCCTCCGGGTACTCCGGTTCCCAGTCCAAAGACACGCATGGTAGGCTGATCGGCGTGTCTAAAGTGTCCGTAGTGTATGAACGGGTGTGTGAGTGTGTGTGTGATTGTGCCCTGCGATGGATCGGCACCCTGTCCAGGGTGAACCCCGCCTCGTACCCGATGCTCCCTGGGATAGACTCCAGGTTCCCCCGTGACCCCGAAAAGGATAACGCGGTATAGAAGATGGATGGATGGATGGATAAGAGGAATAAAACCCTTCTTGTTGCTCGCTTTACGAAATTAATCTACGATTCCCCTCTAACGGCACGTCTCGTCGAGCTTCGTTCCGCATATGATATTTTGCTGTATTGATTAACATACGCTATGATTACTGCGTCTGTGTTCCCGCACACGCCGACTTAACGAAACGCTCAGGGGTCGGGTTCAGGCCTCAGGTACGAGGATGCGGGCTGCGGGTTCGGTTACAGAGTGATGGCTGCTCTGTGTGATCGCCGCTGTCATAAACAATCAATCTGTGAATGGTTGCTGAGAGAGAGCGCTGGCTCCGGGGATCCGGCTGCAGTCCTCTGAAGAACACTCGAGTCAGATCGATGAGAGAAGACAGCCGTGATTATATCGTGGCTGTACGGGGAGGCCGGGCTCTGCCGAGCACCATCAGTGCCGTTTTATTTTATTTTTTAAAAAAAATAAAAATACAAACCCGCTAAAGTCTCGACAGATACGAGTCGAACACTTTAAACCTCCGTAAGCGATGGCCAGTTGTGCGTTTTTGTTAGGAAACAAATCAGGATAATAATTGTGTTTTTGGTGGACGTTAATTAGCTGGGAAATTAAAGCAGGGCGGGATTTTGCGCATCTCTGTAATTATTGCCCATTACGTTTTCAATAAAAGAGCATTATCTTAATCATTTCGGAAGTTCATCTAACACATTTCGAAATAATTGGCATTGTGCGGAGGCGTCCGTGCTCGTTCGAATCTAATTTAAATCTCAATGAGCGCAGAAAGCCTGAAACCTGTAATCATCCAGCTCGGGTACGGAAGCCCGCGTGTGGGACACGGTGTGAGAAGATAGGACGGAACGCTGAGGTCGTGGTGATGGCTGTGCGAGTGTGTGTGTGTGTGTGAGAGAGTATACGAGTGGCAGTGGGGTCCGTAAAGCTCGACCCACGACTCATGACACGCTGCCAAGTCCTTACACGCTAGATGATGACAGATGGTGTCATCTCCGAAGCTTGACCAGGTGGCTCCGGGTGAGATGACGGCTCGAGGCAGAGCGCTGTGCTGATTGTTTACTGTACATCAAGCTCCTTATCTTCTCTCGCACTAAAATATTTCACATGCAGACTCTCTGTGGATGTCCAGTTCAATCAGTCACAAGTCATCAGCACGTGTCATTTTCTTCATAGCCCCGTCTGAGATGCGCTCAATTTTATTATCTCAGCTGTGCTCATAGATGGCTGTTTGAGGAACCATTAACGGAAAACTTAATGACTTGCGTACATCCATCCATTTTCTGTACCGCTTATCCTACGCAGGGTCACGGGGAGCCTGGAGCCTGGCCCGTGGAGGTCTGGGCACAAGGCGGAGGACATCCTGGACAGGGTGCCAACACATTCATTCGCTACGGACAATTTGGAAATGCCAATCAGCCTACAACGCACGTCTTTGGACTGGAGGAGGAAACCCCTGAAGCACGAGGAGAACATACGAACTCCGTGCACACGGGGATGTTGTGAAGTGGTGTGGTGTATTGTGGTGTGGTATATTGTGTTGTGGTGCGTTGTAATGCATTGTGTTGTGGTGTTATGTGGTGTGTTGTGGTGTGTTGTAATGCGTTGTGGTGTGTGTTGTGGTGTGTTGTGTGGTGTGTTGTGTTGTGGTGTGTTGTAATGCGTTGTTGCAATGCATTGTGTTGTGGTGTTGTGTGGTGTGTTGTGTTGTGGTGCGTTGTAATGCATTGTGTTGTGGTGTTATGTGTTGTGTTGTGTGGTGTGTTGTGTTGTGGTGCATTGCAATGCATTGTGTTGTGGTGTTGTGTGGTGTGTTGTAATGCATTGTGTTGTGGTGTTATGTGTTGTGTGTTGTGTTGTGGTGCGTTGTAATGCGTTGTGTTGTGGTGTTATGCGGTGTGTTGTAATGCGTTGTGTTGTGGTGTTATGCGGTGTGTTGTAATGCATTGTGTTGTGGTGTGTTGTGGTGCGGTGTGCTGTGTCGGTGCGGTGTGTTGTGTCGTGGTGTGTTGTGTTGTGGTGTGATGTGGTGCGGTGTGCTGTGTCGGTGCGGTGTGTTGTGTCGTGGTGTGTTGTGTTGTGGTGTGATGTGGTGCGGTGTGCTGTGTCGGTGCGGTGTGTTGTGTCGTGGTGTGTTGTGTTGTGGTGTGATGTGGTGCGGTGTGCTGTGTCGGTGCGGTGTGTTGTGTCGTGGTGTGTTGTGTTGTGGTCTGATGTGGTGCGGTGTGCTGTGTCGGTGCGGTGTGTTGTGTCGTGTCGTGTTGTGTTGTGGTCTGATGTTGTGCATTGTGTTGTGTTCTGTTGTTTTGTGTTGTGATGTGGTGTGATCGAACAGTAAATATAAGAATGACAAATTAGCCCCAGCAACAGCAGAAGCGCAGCGCTCCTTTGTGTGAAGCTTTGTGGACTCTCCATGGTTCTGCTCTCACTTTCACACCTGGGCATAAACCCTGACAACCCTTTAATGACAATTTGCATACATGCAGAATGTTCGGTCGTGAGTAGTTTCGGAATAGGTATGCAGAGGATCATTTGAAAGACTCTAGCAGGAAGCATGCATGCAGCTCTGTCCAGATGCACGATGGAAATTGCATCATGCATGCTGCAGAAGCATGCACAGAATGTGGGGAAGCCGTGAAGCTGCGCGTGCACGGCGATGATGTGCAAAGAGATGATGTCATGGTTTTAAGCGGATGGGAGGAGGAGGAAGAGGAGAAAAAGGAGGAGGTGGAGGTGGATGGATGGAGGGAGGGAGGGAGGGAGGGAGGAAGAGGCGAGCGTAAGGTTTCGCAGGCGCTCCCGAAAAAAAGGAAGCGGCGCTTTGTGATGCGCAGGCGGCGCCGTGTAGCTGGCGGAAGAGGAGCTCTCGCAGCCCAGCCCCAGCGTCTCTCCGCCCAGGGGAAAGACAGGAGGCAGACAGGAGGGACGTGGGGGGAAGGAATTAAAAACACACACACACACACACAGAGGGAAGGAAGAGAAAAGAAAAAGGAGGGGAAACACGGGAACGGCGTTGACGAAGCGGCTGCCATGGCGGCCAAATCGGACGGCGTGCTGAAGATGAAGAAGAGCGATGTGGCGTTCACGCCCCTGCAGAACTCGGACCACTCGGGCTCGGTGCCGGGACTCGCGGCGGGATCGAGACCGGGCTCGGGCAGCGGCGAGGCGGATTTTACGCGCGGCGAGGCGCGCTGCTGCGGTCCCGAGGACTCGACGTGCCTGCGGCTCGGCGGCGAGAGGCGGAAGTGCGACGCCTGGGACGGTCTGTGGCTGGTGGCCGCGGCCACCGTGTACTTCGCCGACGTGGCCACGGACGTGTGGCTCGCCGTCGACTACTACCTGCGCAACGACTACTGGTGGTTCGGCCTGACGCTCTTCTTCGTAGCGCTCGGCTCCATCTCCGTGCAGTTCTTCAGCTTCCGGTGGTTCGTGCACGACTTCAGCACCTCGGAGAGCGACGCCGCGGCCACCGACAGCAGCAGCAGCAGCACCAGGACTAACGAGAAGCGCTCGGCGCCGTGCGCCTTCTGCCTCTGGTTCCTACAGACCGTCATTCACATCCTGCAGCTCGGCCAGATATGGAGGTGAGCCTTCGACTTCGCCTTCATTCGGTCACAGGAGCGCGTGGCTTTGGGACTCCCCGTGCACTGGGGAACCCTTGTGCATCCATCATAACCACATCGATTGTATGGGATCCACTAGCACCTGAGTTTCTTTTCTTTCTTTCTTTTCTTTTTTTTTTTTTTTAGTACTCCATCATACTCCAGTGCTGTTCATAGGCTACTAAAATATCCTCTGCACTCCAGAACCTCACATTTACACCACGGAGGCCTCTGGGAGAAGTCTTTTGGGTGTGTTACCCCTTTTTCTCTAGCAAGCTGTGCTGGGTGAATTAGAAATAGCCTCACAAACAATACACACCATGCACTCCTTGTGTCCTTGCATTAACAAGCAGGTAGTGTGTGTGTGTGTGTGTGTGTGTGTGTGTGTGTGTGTGTGTGTGTGTGTGTGTGTTCACTAGCATTTCTCCACCTTTAATTTTATCCCAGTCTCTAAACACACCATGCACTGGAGCTCGTTCAGCGTCTCTGCGAAGTCTTTTGGGTGTGTTACAGCTTTCTTTCTCCAGCAGGCTGTGTTGTGCAAATAAACGAAACAGCCTCACAAACAAACAGTACACACTGTGCATTTCTTATAGGACTGGTCGTTTGTTTTGTTTTTTTTTACACATTTTATTGGCTAGCCAATGCATTCCTGAAGCGTTCGTGTTGTTGTGGTGTTAAGGAGCAGCTCTGGAGCGTGTTACCGTCCCCTTTAGCAGGCTGTGCATGCTTCTGTAGGAGCGAAGAAATATCCTGACAACAAGCGGGTCATCTTTAGTGACCTTTAGTTACTAGCCCATGCATTCCTCCGTCCTTTTGTTCCCACCTGTTGTTGGTGTGTGTTTAACCGTCCCTGTATCTCGAGTCACCATGCTGGTACATCGTGCATGGGTGTTCGGGGTGCGTTATACGTTCTGCTTTCGTGTGTTGCGCCGTGCTCATTCTTATGCTAAGCAGGTATGGTGCAAACCACTAAAGAAGTCGCCTACCTTCAACTCTGTACTCTCTAAGGTGTTCTTAACATGCTAATATTCCAAGACGGTGGTGTGTACATAGCTAGGTTTATCTACTGGAGCTTGTTGACTCTGGAGGCACAGTCACGCCATACGTGAAGATTTGTTTGGGAAGTGGAAGGTTTGGCTTTGCAGTTGTGCATGTGCTAATATTTATGCTAGACATGCAAACGGAAGAAAGATTTAGCTGGATTAGAACTTTGTTTTGGGGTTTTTTTTCTTCCTGAAACTGTATAAACTGTTGTCTCGTGCATGGATATATAAGCTAATAGTCAAAGCGTGCAACATCTGTCCTCATGACTAGTGACGATCCACTTCATTTGTCCATAAATGAGAGTCTAGAGTCATATTTACACCATGCATGGAGGGTTTAAGTTAATACTTATGCTAAGCAGGGTAATATCGTGCAACTTGATATACCATATTCGTATTCAAACTGTTATGAGCTGGATTCTCATTTACACCATGTGTCGAGTTTTTTTTTTTTTTTTTTCGGGTATTGAGACATTTATATGAGAATGTTTTATACACACACTCGCTGGCTTCAGTGACTTTAATACGAACACCTGTACACCTGCTCATTCGTGTACAGTGTGTGTATGCGGGGAGGGGGGTCGTAATCATCTCGGTGACGCTGACCGTGGCATGGTTGTTCGCCCCAGAGCGATGCTGATCTCGTTGAGTTTTCTCACGCAACGGTCTCAGAATGGTGTGAAAAAGACGAAAACGTTCAGCGGTCCCGTAAGGGAAACGCCTTGTTTGATGAGAGAGGTCGGAGGAGAACGGTCAGACATGGTTGGAGCTGACAGGAAGGCTACGGTAAGTTAAATAACCGCTCTATACAACCGTGGTGAGCAGAAAAGGATGACTCTTGAAGCTGATTGAAGGAGATGGGCTAACCACATCTGGTGGGAAAACCACATCATCTTCTGAAATACTCAAACCAGCACATCAACCATGCCACGGTGAAAGTCACTCAGCTCCCTCTCTCACATCACATTTGCCCCTGATTTTTGTGAACATTAACTGAAGCTCTTGGATTGCGTGAATGAGCAGGTGTACAGGTGTTCCTAATAAAGCGGCAAGTGTATACGAAGCTACTGGAGCCAAAAATTACAATCATTTATCTGTGCGTATATATATATATATATATATGCATGAACTTATTTTAGATCCCTGGAAGAGGAAGGTCTATGGATGCTAATACTTATTCGAAGCAGGTGTGATATCACCGGGGGGCGGAAAGGATTTACCTCCAAAGCTGGACTCACCTCTGTTTTTTGTTTTTTTCAGAGACCTTGACTCTCCACCGTCTATAATCTTTAACCCTTAAAGTCTCCGTGAAGCACCTCGAAACACGCAGCGTCATTCGATGTGTTGACGAAAATTTCCACCCAGACAGCAAGTCAGGACGGGTCATATCGAGTTGCTCCTCCCCCTTTTTAATAGCCAGTAGCGTGTAGCGTACCTCACAGCCCGGGCTAAGCCGTCTTTGACGGTACGTACCACGGATTTTTATAATGTCGGGGGCGGGACACGTCAGCTTCTAGAGAGCGTTTGATTGGACAGAAAATCTGATGAGAAGCTGACGTGCAGAATGATGTCATCAAAACTGCTGATCCGTATCGGTGGTAGAGCGAGAGAGAGAGAGAGAGAGAGAGAGAGAGAGAGACTGTACATTTTGAATGCGTGCGTCTTCTAAATGCGAATTTCGTCACCGTTTTGGAGCGCGCTAGTTTATAGATAACCTTAAAAAGCGAACATATTCGTACTAAAATCCACAAAACTACCTTTTTGGTTTCATGAGGATTTTCACTTAAATATCGCTTTATAATTTAGGACTTGTACGGTATAAAAACTTTACTTGCTGAAAAGAATGCTTTACAACGCCACACATTTATTTGAAAGTGGTGTAGTGTTCGAGGAAATAAAGTAGTTGCACATTTCTGGGATTAGGGTGTGTTAACTTTTGCATGGCCAAGCTGTGATGCTAAAACTGGCGGGAAATTATTCTCAGCATGTTTTCTCGTGCAGATTTCCTCCAAACCAGGCAGTAGTAGCACGTAAGCCGGGCTTCGGTTGGAAACGCAGAACCTCCGCCCGGTCCTATTAATCAACTGTATTATTAATAATGCATCTGAAAATCACTCTCATAGCGTCAGAGCTATTAAAAGCAGTTAGCGGCTGATTTGCTGGTCTGTGTTGATGGAACGAGTTTCCCGAGCGGCACCTTACGGTGTGTGAAGTTCTCGGGTCGCCGCACACACGCCGTTTTGTGTGTTAGCGGGTCAGTACGGTGCTTTTTTACTCGGAGCTGTAACGATGCTCTGGTTTTAAAAGAGTCCGTTCGAATTAGCATCCGGTCCTGTGATGTTTCATTTACGGCACGCCCTGATCCTTCCGACTGAAAGACGTACCCTGGGTCAAGCTAATCGCTAACCTGGCCGTACGGCTTCATCGTACCTAACACCGAAGATTAGCTAATTTCCTAGCAACCCTTGAATGTAAGAATTAGCTCAACATTATCTCGCTTGCTAGATGCTACAGAACACGGCTATACGTTATACAATCAAATCAAATCAAATATTGAGTTTAGCTTAACGTTAGGCGACTTGCTAGCAATCTTGTTTATGCTAACTAGTCCGAAACCTGACCATGTGACATCACAATAGCTTTGCTAAGAATCTAATAATTAGCCCAATGTGGCTTGCTAGCAAACATGCTAGCATAAATATATCTATATATAAATATCTGGCTTGCTAGCATGTTTGGTAAATCTGACTAGCCACAAATCATATCACCAGAATAGCTTAAATAATCCTAGCTAGTTTGAATCTACTTTGTTTTATTCACACAGTGCAAAGTTACCCTATGGTTATCTATCGTGCTAATGAACCTGGCTGTTAGTTTTAAAATATATAATAAACGTTAGCTTGCTTGCTAGCAAACTCGTCAAACTTTCGCGTGACATCGTCGCGACAATGTTGAATTTCCCACCTGGGATTAATAAAGTGTCCTATTAATTTCCTAATGTTATTTAGCTTGGTTTTAAATACAGAAGAGTTCAGTTAGCGTCATCTGGCGTGCTCGCAAATTTGTTTGAGATAAATAGTCATAAACTTGAACAGCTTGCTTAATTTTAGCTAGCAAACTTGATCATGTGACATGATCTCAATAACTGAGAGTAATCTTAGTTTTAGTCACTCAGTGTAAAGCTAGCCTAATGTTACTTTGCTAACAAAGCTGTTTATATGACATCATTGCTAACAACATTGCCTAAGTATAGTTTACGGTGTTTAGCTTGCTACTGAATTTGGCTGTTGCTCTTTAACGACTTAATGTAACAGTTTAGCTAACATTAGCTGTCTTTGTGTTAATTTGTGCTAACCAGTGTTCATGCTAAGCGGTAATCCTGGAAGCTAAGACAGAAAAGATCAAATATATTGATCCATTTGTTGCTAAATCTGCTGCAGACCACAGATCATCGGGACAACGCTGACAAGATGGAGTTACGCTGCGGGAAAATGAACAATATTAGCACGGTGTTGTTGCTAGCACGTGTTCTATGATATAAAATAAGGGTCGAACGCTGACACGGTGTTTTAAACCCAATTATCGGTGCATGTAGACGTTCAGGCTGCTGCTCGCTGGGAGATGCTAACAGGATTACGAGCAGTGATGGAGAAGGTGAGATGAAGAGACGAGACTCTAACTGCTGGCTTACACACAGAGAGACCAAAATCAGTTTTGGACCTGAGGGACCTGAGGGACCTGAGGGACCGGTTGAGTCTAGTTTTAGATTAAATGACCATTTCAGCAGTGATTACCAGCGTGTGTGTGTGTGTGTGTGTGTGTGTGACTCAAAATCTCACACGTTTTTCTGTATCACATGTCGAGACGTGAAGAGAGCGCAGCTGTCACGGTGTCAGGTTTTTTTTCAAGGCGGAGGAAGTCTAGGGCCTAGAGGTAGTTTTAAAAATATCTCGCTAATGCTAATGACACCAATCAGATCGGGTAGGGCGCGTTCTTCGATTTTGATTGCATACTCGATCCAAAAATGGATCATTCTTGCAAATTAGCGTAATGCTAGTTACAGAATTCCACAGTAGCTACGCTTGTCAGATCAGCTTCGACTGGATGATTAGGTTCTCTTTGCTTGCTCGGAGTTGAAGAGCCTTGTGAGCTTTATCTCAGATCAGCCCCGCCCCATCATTGAAACCAAGGTGATTCCGGTGGAGTTTATTCGGGACAATTACTCAGAATTCTCATGGTTTTATGATTATGATTATGATATTTATTTTTAGAGGTAGAATCTCCTCCTCCGGTTAGCCCTGGCGTCACACTCTTCCGTTATTTCTCAGTATTATGTTTAGCGCCTCTGTCAGGTGCGACCTTCGTTTTTAAAGGCACCTTTATATTCGAAGACGTCATAAAATTTAATCGCTCTTCATTCATCTTGACGGACGACGTGGGCGCATGATGAATTCTAGCGTTAGGTGCGTTATGTGTAATGGAAGATCGTGTACTGTAGGTATTCAACTATAACTCGTAACGCTCCAGACGAACAAGCAGCTGTGACTGAATGGTGACAACATTTGCTTTTTAACTCTGAACCGTTATGTGATGAGGTCGTGGTTAATTTAAAATCAACAAATAAATAAATTTGATGTTTCATAGGAGCACTTTCGACTAGAGCCACGGAATCCGAACCGGTAAGATACATCCGCTTTGAATAAACACCTAATTCTCATATATCAAATAATCATATATTTTCATATCTTTATTGGATCTGCTGCAGTATTTAAAAAAAAAATTTCAAGTACTTGGTTCTGGTTTTACGTCTGGACGTTGACGACCCATGGTATAGCTCGAGAGTGGTCACTAACCCTCTTCCTTGAGATCTACCTTCCTGCAGGTTTCATCTCCAAGCAAAATAGCAAAATAATCAGTATTAGTTGATCAAGAACCTCTTAAGGCAGTGATTAGATGGTCATGTGGCCACGATTATGGTTCTAGCTAGTCTTCAGGGAGGTAGATCTCCACGAACAGGGTTGATGACCACTGGTAAAGATAATAGATGACCATGTGTTCTATTCATCCTCCTAACCACCAGGAGGCTCTTTTTTAATACCTAGATACCTTCTTGAGACCTTTACCATCACCGTTATCGAGTCACATGGTGAACCTATGACATTGTATTTTCTATAAAACTCCCTCGTTCCCTGGAATTAGACGTTGGTTCCGAGTGATGGAGACCCCTTGAAGTTATCCAGTGCTTACAGAGCCACGTACCCTACTGATATGCCTTTTCGCATGCTCTTGTGGGCTGTCTTTACTTTAATGTGCTCGTGTGGCTGGTTTAAATCTGCTATATGGAGAGCTGAGGCCACACTTTAAAAAAAAAAAAAGAAAAAAAAGAAAAAAGAAACAATTTTAAAGTCTGCTGGCGGAGCAGCCGAGCTCCTCTGCATGTGGTCTTGGCTGATCGGTTCCCTTAATGAGCTTGGACCTACATGATTGCACTGCAAATGAGCGTGCACCAAACTCTAGGGTGCTCGGGCCTCCATGGTGACCAGGTGCTTGGTCTAAATGGAGTGTGGAGTATTTATAGCAGCTGGTTGGGGGCCATCTTGGCAGCATGACTGACCAGCGTGTGTGACGCTCTGAAGTCTTCAAAGGCATCGTCATGGCACAGGGGCATACTCACTTAACTGTGTGTCAGGCTGATATTGGTTAAATATAGGAAGGCACTGGAGTATATTGTCATTTAATTGACGATGATCTGGTTAAATGGAGGATTTAGGTGACTGGAGGACTGATAATAGCTCCTGGTACTCTTTTGCAGTGAAAGGTCCATATCTCTCGAATAAAGAGGTAATAACACGCTCGCTCTGTCGCCATGAATTACCGTCTTTAGTTACACATGCAGATGTATGCTAATGTCGCTGGTTTTATGTAAGGGAACGTAACTCGAGCTGTAACGTGCCTTTCAAACTCCGCGTCAGTGGGGATAACACGTCCATTCTCGTGCTTATTCGTTATTTTATCATTATTGAGTATATGAATATCGAATCCAAGTCTTGGCATGTGTCAAGCCAAGAGGAGCTCCGGGATTTGATTAAACATTTAAAAGGCGTGGTAGAATCCAATCCAAGGATGAAAACGGAGCTTTTGATGGTTAGACATCCTGTTAACAGCCAAAATACCGGCTTTTCTTTAGCAGAACCCCACCCTGAACTATATGACGGTCAGGTTTCACTGCTAGCTTCGAGGACGTTCAACGTCATGTTCGTGAAAAATCCAGCGTAGAAATAATGGAGATATTGACGATATGGCGATATGGCGCCGTCGCGTTGGGTTACGGCTAGTTAGCGATCTACGAGAGGGTGAGCGCGATGAATTAGCATGAAGTTTGTAGCTTTGGAAGATGATCTGTTCGAGCGGAGTGTACAGATAAGGAGACGAGACAGCTGGACAGTCTAACGGATTAAAGCACCGCCGCATCGCTCACTTTAGGTAGAGACGAGGCGAGGGCTAAATCCCACTGCGCCTCACAGATTGCATGTAATGCAGGAAGACCAACATGTAGACAAAAGACATTTAAATAAACTCAGGATTTGTCTTGAAAGATCGCACAGTAATTATAAATATTAATATGCAAGCTGGATTTTCCCTTTAACCGACACCCGTGTCAGTAGAACTGTTGACGCGCATGTACCACGGGTTTCAAAAAGATCACGAATCGAACAGAAGGCAGTGAGCGCTGTTCATGCTGTGCGATGCATGCTGGCTCATCGCTGTGTCCTCTGTCTGTGCACTTGAATACAACTCGACTCGTATTGGTTTTGATGGATTTCGTGTTGCAGTGCTGCAGACCTTTTGGTTTTATCCGAATGCACGCTCGAGGTTCTGCTCGAGTCACGCTCCTTTGTAGGACAAAACGGAAACAAACCACAGTGTCCTTGCTTTTAATAACCCCAGGAATGATGACCATGTTCCAGAGTGCAAATGTTCAGGCTGATGCAACCGAGGCAAATACGAGCAACTTGGAAAACGTCCCGAGCTAGCGTGATAAAAGAGGTAAAATCTATAATTCCGCTTTCTCACAGGGCTCAAGGGACACACAGGAACCAGAGGCCAGAGGCAGGACTCTTTATCAAGACTACAAGTATGTCCAGTGGTCCAACTGGAGGCGCAGGGCGGGGCTGAGAGCAACAGCAGAACAGTAAATCCAGAAAATCTGTAACTGTATTCGAAACAAAATAAAAGGGTACAAAGTACAAGGGACTAGGGTAGGAGCTGGAAGCTAGCATCCATTTTTTCTTCTTGAACAAGAGCTGGACCTGGTGCTGGTTCAGAGAACTAGTTTGAAAAGCACAACCCATCTAGTCGGAGCAAATATCTTAACATTTAACATGAGTACAGTTACTTCTCAAGGAAATTTCTCCAAGTGTTCACCAAACCTTTGGCCGGCTGGGCTTCCTCGGTGACCAGGTGCTGCGTACGAAGTTAAATGGAGTGTGGAGTATTTATAGCAGCTGGTTGGGGGCCATCTTGGCAGCAAGAATGACCAGCATGATCCATGGATGCTTTCTTTATTACCCTGATTAGCTACTGCATTAGCGTTTGAGAAAATATTAATACACGGACTGATGTGTTTATGTCCAGCTGTGTGGATTTATTTCGACAGATATATGAAAGTTCGAAGCACTTTGCTGAGTCCACGTTGGCTTTAGAAGCCAGGAAGTCAGGAAACCTGAGAGAGTCTAGATGTGGCCACCATGTCCTTTCGTCCTATTCTTTCAATGCAGCCACGCACACACACATACGCACTGTTTGTGTGTTTTTCTTCTTCCACTTGCCTTTTAATTAATGTTGGAAAATACAATTATGGATGGCGATCATGGCTCATTTAACAAACAAACAGGTTGAAAAGCGAGCGAGGCCCAGGTGGAAGGGTGCGGCGTGCCGTGTGTAAAGTATATGTGTGCGCTGAAGAACTCCTCCCCAGAGGAGGTATTAGCTAGACTGATGCCTTTAAACACTCAGCTCTTTCTACTTAGGCTGGATTCAGCTTCGACTCTTCACGCTTATGTGATTCTGTGATTGAAGGCAATGCGTACTTGAGTGCAAAGGTTTGGGTTTTTTTTCGCGGCCGGTAGTTTTGATTCCAGCTGTGCTGTGCCGCCATTCACGGTGTTAAGCCGACTAAACGATGGTCTTTTTGACTTCCTCAGATGCACATCATATTCCTGGCCCTTTTAGCCCACTATCACCCATATTGTGGATTTGATGGGTTAACCAGATAAAAGCCGCAGTGCAGAAACCCTTGACTCAGCACCTTGACTTGGCTCTGATTTCTAATTCACGGATTTTGAGTACATTCGGGTCTTCTCTGTAATGTTCAGCGCACGTAATGTGATCGCTCCAATTAAAAGATTTTACCCGACGTAACTAATCAAGTGACTGGACTAATCTGGGTAGAAACACACTTCTAACGAGTGCTACGGGTTTTAGGTGACAGGTAATGATTTCAAGCAGGATGACTCATCTAAAAATTCTGATTTCTAGGGTCTTTGTAGTCTCTGTACCTTGAGATCTTTGGACTTGACACAGACTCTACGCCCTTGGACTCTGAGCTTGGCTTGTACTATCGACTCAGCTCTTATACCGTTACTTAGGACTCGACTTGGACTTTATAAGCTTGGGACTTCGGAGTCGACTTGGATGCAGTGGACTTGGGGCTGCAGGGCTTAGGACTAGGATAAGACTTAGTGGCTTGGGACTCCTTAGGCTTTACATTTACATTCATTCATTTAGCTAAAGATAGTTTCAGTTAAACTGATCAGATAAGGGTTAAAAGTCTTGCCCAAGGACCCATTAGTGGCAGCTTGGCTGCACTGGGATATAAACTCGCAACTTTCCAATCAATAGTCCAGAACGCTAATACTGTGCCACTCGATTTGTGGTGTAAATTGGCTTAAAACTCTAGACTTGACTCAGACTGCATGACTTTTTACTTCACTAGGATTCTACAACTCGGGACTCTGAATTTTCAAGTCTGGACTTGACTTGGTCTGTACAAAGGGTGGGGGAGCTTGGAACTTGGACTTGACTTAGACTTCACAGTTCAAGACACTTGACTTAACACTCAGGAATCTGGATTTGAATTAAAGAATCTAAAGCTTTTCACTTTTAGATTGGTCTTAAATTCTATGGCTTAAGACTGTAGACACGGCATTTTGACTTCAGACTATATTCGTTCGGTCTGGGATTCTGGACTTGACTCAGACCCAACAGCTTAGATGCTGGGGACACTTGGGACTTAAACTCAATATCTTGGGACTCTACAGTCTGGGCACATCTTAGACTCTAAGCATTGTGCCTTTAGATTTGATTTAAACTCTATGGCCTAAGAGTCTAGAGTAGGACTCTGTGGGCTTGACTTGGACTTGGGATTTGAAGTCTATGACTTGGACAACTTGGACGCTATAGCTTGAGACTCTAGATTCGATTCAGGATAATATAGTTGTCAACTCATGGCTCACGTTTAAACGGCATACTCATGAAGAAGTCTGGTATAGTGCAGTGTCTCTGTATGGAGCTTGGAGGATTGAAGAATAGCTTCACAAATGACTCCTCACATGCCGTCTTTATATTGATCCCGATTACATCTTTGCTCTTAAAAGAGTCCCATTCCTGCTTGTTAACATCTTATATCAGGCCATTATGCTTTAATGGTTATCGGCAGACGCATAGCATTTCATTTATTCCGATGCATTCAACTGTCATGATTACATATGAGCAGGAGTACAACTTGACCATTTGGTTTATTGAGGATTCATAATATCTGTAGAAAAAAAACAAAACTGTTGGTTAGGAGAGACGTAATGTATAACGTTCTGGATTAAGCTTTAGTGAGATTTTTCACCGAAATTCCTCTCTAACCTTTGATGAGAGCGGTGAACCGAGCCATTATCTGTATTTTGAGCTTAATTGGTTTGCAGAATGTTCTACCATGGCTTTTCTGAGAATAACTAGGCCTTAACTTTGCTTCTTAGAAAGCGCTACAACTGGACCAGAATGAGACAGCTGACCTTAACTTCTCTCTAATGAAAAAGGAAGAGTTCCACAATGGAAAAGAATCTCCACTTAACGTTTCTTAACAGATACACTCATCCCCGCTCACCTGTGCGTCATTGCTTTGGCTTGGTCGAAAACAATCTAGCCATCTGAAAAACCCAAACCTTGGCCATTTTTGGGATAGTGGCTATGTTTTGGATAGTTCCACCCCCACCCCGTCCTAAAGGAGCAATGCCTGTGGGGGATGAATATTTAAAGTGTGATGTGTGTGTGTTCAGGCTGTAGCTCCTGCATTATTAAAGAACCTTCATGCTCTTGTTCGTCTCTTGCTACACTAGGTCACAGTGGCCATAAACACCCACACCACAGCACACTGTTCCAACACAATGGCGAAATTTACCAACGGCATAAACTCTCACGTAGCACGAGCCTAAGGTCAAAAGGTCCCGTCTGATGGGATGCACAAGATAGCCGGGCATCTCTAAGAACTCCTGCTTAAAATGTTTGAGCAAAGGGAAAAGGCTTTTCCCTGTACTCTTAGTCCTACGTATTTATTTATTTATTTATTGGAATTTGAAATAAAGTGGAGAACGCTTCATCACGCCACAAAGTGTCAAAGATGAAGGGTGTGTACATGTGATTTTGGCTATCATTTTGAGAGAGGGTGTAAGGGAGAAGAGGAAGAAGATGGAAGAATAATAAAGGAGAAAGTAAAAGAATGATGAAAAAGAAAGAGAAAGGAGGACAGATGGAGAGCTTGACTACAAGGCCCGAGAGAGGAAATTAAGTAAGGAGGAAGTAAGGGCACTATAGGGGGAAGCGATGTCAGAAGAAATGGATAAGCGAGAGGGGAAACAGAAAGCAGGAGAGAGATGGGAGTACAGCAGAGTAAGAGTATGACAGAGATTAAGATAAGGATGAAAAATAAGAGGGAGTTAAATAGTGTGTAAGAGTCAGCGAAAGAGAAAGAAAAGGGACGGCCGAGAGGAAGGCGGTGCGAAAGAGTCAGAAAAAGAAAGAGACAGGTCAGACAGGTAAGTTGAACTCCGAGTTCTCCAGGTGCTAGAGTTCTACCGACTCCATTTTGTTGCAGTAGGTTCCTAAGAAGTCCTGCAGCACAGTGAGCATAGAAATATCGACAGAAACAGGAGAAGTTCAGGACCAAGCAATGAGCCTAAGAGAGAGACCATGAATGAGTGGCAAGGTCGCAAGACGGCAAGGAGGTCATGAGGGAAAAGCAAGGTCAACAGAGAGTGAGTGAAAGGGCGTGGGACGGGAGAGAAACAAGAGATCCAGACTAGGCAAAAAGAGAGTGGAAAGATCTAAAGAGAGGGAGAACCAAAGTCAGGAGAGACTGATGAGACTGGCAAGGTGAGGCAAGTAAGATGGGACCATAAAAGAAGAATGACAAAGCCTGCAACAGAGCTCTGATTAAAGAATGATTAGGTCAGGAAAGGATGACAAGGTGTGAGGATGTCAAGGCCAGGAGAGTACGAGGAGGCCAGGAGATAAGTAGAAGCTAAGGTGACATCAGCAAGGCCAGGATGGACTGATGAGGGCAGCGGAGATCAAGAGAAATGGCAAAGCCAAAAGAAAGACAGGAGATATCAGGGAAAAGTAGCGAGATCGGCGAAGAGCATGAAGTCCAAGGAAGATCCGACAAGACCAGGAGACAGCAATAAGGCCAGAAGACAACAATCAGGACAGGATTCATCGACAAGGTCAAGAGAGTATGATATAGTCAGAAGAGAAAGATAAGAACAGTAAGAAGAGGAAAGTTCAGGAGAGAGAGAAGAGGTCATGTAAGAACAACAAGGTCAGGTGAGAGGAAAGAGAAGAGGTCATGTCAGGAAAGCTCATTGACCACCAACAGAGCCTCTTCAGGCTTCCTGCCAGCATCTGGAGCTGCTGCAGCCACTTAACTGCTCTGCCACAGTGCTGTGCCAAGACTCGTGTCATTTCTCACAATCTGTCCACCTTACTCAAGCAAGCGACAAAGTGACACGTGATTCCTCTGGCGCGGGGTCCGATGTATCCGATGTATCCGATGTATCCGATGTATCGTCAGTCCCCCAAATGGAAGAAAGACCTATAACAGTTGTTTCACCGTGTTCTGTCATGCACGACCTCGCGTTAAATGGCAGGAAGTAGCAGAGATCGTCGGTTGCCTCTGAGTTAGCTCGCTTTGTTAATCGGCTAATAAACGAGTACAAGTGCTAGCATGTCTCTCAAAAGTTTTATGCTAAAGTGGTGTGTATAGATCGTGTAGTGGGGTGTGAGCTAAAAAAATAAATAAATAAATAATAATAATAAAAAAACGCTGGACAGTGCACATGTCCACAAGTAACATACTACAAGCAGCGTGAGTGACACCTGATCTAACGTATGGTGGATTTACATCCTGTAGCTAGCGCCGTCCCGCGTAGAGCGGTGACGTACCGTATATAACGATCTTATCATGTGCTCGAAAAAGCTTACTTCCCAACAGCTCTTTCACTTGGCATCGCGCTCAACACTTATTCCTATTTGTATTCACCATTTTCATTTTTAAGCCTGAATTGTAAACATCAGATTCCATGGAGCCACGGTCTTGAGCAGTTCTCATGCATTTGACCTGGACTCATCAAGCGCTTGATAATGAACTCATGATAATGACCTACTCAGGACTGGTATTGAGAATCCCTGCTTGTTTTTAAGTTCGGTTCTCCTCGGAGAGTTCCGTATCTGCTGAACTGTTGAACCCACACACTTTAAACTCGACGAACTGGAAAGAAAATAGTCCCATGCTGTTGTTAATGAGATCGCGGTGTACCACGGATCTAATGGTAACGGTGCATTATGTAACTCGCTAGAATAATTAAAGTACTTCTGTCGCCCCTCTGAAAACTCTACAGCTGCACAAGGTGATCCCAGCCGGGTGTTCGTTGGAATTGAACTGTGTGTGTATTTATCCGATACAGAATCGTATGATCTATAGAGTTTTAGTGATGCAGGAAGCGTTCATGATCCCTTCCTGGATTTCAGATAGCTTTCATAGCAGTGGAGGCTGAATGTGACGGCAGAACCACATGGATTCCACTTCTGCTGTTAATGGTGGTTTTTTTTTGTTTTTTTTTGGGGGGGGTGGGGGGGGAATAAGCATGTCTGCCTCTCCTATAAATATCTTGTTAAAACCTCTTGAGGAGGCTGTGAAATGCTTCTTTTGAGAGCAGTGTGTTACCATTTGCCAGAGCAGGAAAGACATGAGTGGGAATTTTCTGCTGTTATGGGTTGCAGTCTGCGCTAAATATAAAATTCTGCTGACTCGTTACTTTCCGAGCGGCGCGTGTTGGAATCGGAGCTGGTTTGCCGTTAGGGGATGTCCACGGGACGATGTGGACAGGTGCGTACCCTGAAGGATCACCAGATATGAAGCTGTCAGGAAGAAGAATTGCTGGAGGTGTGACATCACGAGGACACCACTGTGATGTGACCTCCTAAATGGAGGAATACCTGAATAGCGGCAACCCATCAGTGTCGGGGAGTGTTGGGGAGAGAAAAAGATCTGGATTGAGCACAAACCATAAACGTGTGCTATTTCGGCTCAAAGTGAGAGCGCCGAAATATAACGGCGTGGCGGCAAAATATCATCTTGGAGATCGTTCTCCATTCGTCAGAGGTTCTTCAGCGGGCTTTGGTGTTCCAACAGAGCTGAAAACGTCTCGAGATTAACGGGGCTTTCACATATGTGGTGTTTAATCTATTTGAATCGACCCCTGATACATTTTTCTCTTTGGTGCGGTCACACTCACACTAAAATAACTGGTGAGTCAGGGGGTCTGGTTCCGTTAGAGCCCAGTTCTGAGCAAACTCTGTTACCCGCACAGAGAAAACAATCCAAATCAACTAGCAAATGAATCCAAAGTACCAAATTTCACTACCCAGTCATGAAGGCCAGTCTATTTACAAGTCTTTCAAGGTCGAAATGTGCAGGTGCGAAGAAGCCGTCATATCCAGGGCTGACTGTGATGCGTCTCTTCGTACGTCTCTGCTAGCACGCTAGTTTCTGCCGGGTTTATTCATTCGTCCAATCATTCATTCGTCCTCGGTAATCGTTTTATCCTGGTCAGGGCCATGATGGACACACCCTGCATTGGATGCTAGTCAACTTGCAGGACAAGGCACAATGACACTCGATCTGCTCTGATTTAACGTAGCCAGTCCAGTCCAGCTACCGGCACGGTTTTGGGAGGTGGGAGGAAACCGGGGAACCAGGAGGAAACCCGAAAGTCTATACAGAGACTAACCTGAGCTCAGGATCGAACCTTGGAACCTGGAATAGTGCTGTAGTTTACCGTAGCTTTTATTACACGTATGAAACCCAGATCCACTTTCTAACGAAATGCTCTCCAAGGCTCTTCCTTTTCAACCCATTTACATGGCATTTAAAATCCGAAAGCTGAAAAATCTCGTTCCAAACCCGAGCTTCTTTACGACTGTGGACCCCAACAAGCAAAGAGACTCATTCGACGAGTGACTCATTTTGAGTGAGTGGCTTTCCTGTCAAGCCAGTTTAAATAAGACATCGAATCGAGCCGCCTTCGCATCTGCTTCGGTTCATTGAAGACGCCTTCCCACGCATCTTTTCTCATTCGCGTTCGCTCTCATAAAAGAAGACAGGGGAAGAAAATATAAGTACTACAAGATAATCACAGGACACGTCGGTTGCTTATTTTGCAGTTTTATGCACAACCTGTTGCAGAAGCTCTGCGTTAGCAAACACAACCTTGAACACGTACGGTATAGGATGTTCCTTTGCGTAAGAGTTATACAGTGACGGAAGAAGACGAGGATTACCACCAGGCAGCAGGGAGGAACAAGAGATCCCAGATTTCCCTTTTTAAATGCCACAGGAAGCTTTTAACGTAGCATAAACGACAGAGCCCGCTCGAGAACGTGAATTGAAGGGAGTGTGATTATATCCTTTTTATTCATATATATATATATATTTGTACTTCTAAAGAACTGGCTGGGGTTTGATTCACTATTCATATATGTCAGCTACAGTAGAGGCTTCATCGCGTCTGTTAATGCAGGATGTGTGAAGAAGTCTCTATAGGCCAGGACTGGCGTGTGTTGGCTTGAGTATGTGCGGACTTCAGATCCATGCAAACAAAGGCAGACTTCAGAGTGAAGCCGGTCTCAAAGACTTCTTAGCTTAGCTTTTGGCCAGAGAGGTTTGAGAATTATTGTCGAGTCTTTTTTATCACAAAAAGTAGGCCCGTGTTTGACATTTGCCCCAGACGTCAAGCTTGTGAGATGGACAGGTGGAGCAGCCGTGATCGCCGCCGAGTGCGTGTGCGGACCTGACTATCACGCGGTCACGTGTTTCCCAAGTCAGTTCAGCATTACTCTCTGTAGAGTAAACCTGAGCAGAGACAAACCTTTTCAGTGTGAGAGCATCAGTGCTTGTGTTGTTCCTCAGCCCCGGTCTCTAAACACTCCATAGACAATGGAACTTAATTTCAGGCTCCATTAGGTTTCTGTGTGCTGAAAACGAAAGGGATGTATCGATGCTGGTTAAGATTGTTATCTAAGGGGGTCTGTGGAAAAAAAACAAACAAACAACAAAAAAAATAAACGTATCTCGTTGTCTGGCTCGTTCCGAGAGAGGACTGACCCCAAAACGAGAGACACATCAACTTCGTAAAGAACATGCTTCCTCGTAGCAAAGAATTTCCGTTCTCCGACTAGGAAAGACGAAAGAAAACACCCCCCTCACCTTGGGATTCCTTCTCGGACAGTCGGGAAGGTTTCCTCAAACCCGAGTTTAGCATATGATGTCATGTCAATATGGCAATAAGTTTGTACCCCCCCCAACCCAAAAGCCATAGAGATTGCAAACCTTCATGGAATGCACTGGATTCAAGTGGGAACTCTGTGATGGTGAAAGGTCTGTGAGCGTTGCCTCATACCTGGACAAATGAAGCACATTCACTTCAGCTTTACAGAATTTGCATTTATATACTGTATGTGGGAGTGTTATTTATATTCCTGTGCTACCAGCAGGACGGATGGGCACAGAGACCAAAGGCTTGGTATGGTGCCAGATTTTGTGCTTTTGCCGCCATCATCATCATCATCATCATCATCATCATCATCATCGCAGTCTTCACTTGATCAATACCACCCCAGACACAGATATTTGGTCAACTTCAGATATCTGTATTTCAGGCCTACACCAGACGAGCATTGAGAAAATGCATCGGCAGTCATTACACTATCATCATCGTCATCATTATGGCCAACATCTAATCGATACAATCCCAGACAGGTTGTCTCACGTCTGCTCGTGGACCGAAATTATGGTGGCGACCGAGATTTCTCCAGGACGTCCTTTCACAGACGGATCACGTAAGGTGAAATGGGTTCGGAACACCTATTATTTATTTCTAAAATAAACAGAGGACCCAAAACAACAGAGTGTATTTTTAGGACCTCTGTGGAGAAAGTGGAACAATGGACTGACTGCTTTGTAGACACAAGGTTTAATTCTTTCTTTCTTTATTTATTTATTTATTTATTTATAGAAGGCCAAAGCGTTCGTTCATGCGAGATTCCTTATTTGGCTGAATCTAAGAATAAGCAACGGTCTAGACGGGGTAACTGGAGACGACCGAAATGAACGAGATTACAAGCTGGGAACGAGAACTGATAAAGAAACAGAAGGATAACTGTTTCGGGGTTTCATGACAGTAGATAAATACAGACAGGTGAAAACAACGATTAGTGGGTGTGGTCAAAACAGAGCCGTTAGAGGAAATGAACATCACGAGTATTCAGTAACTGAAGGAATAGCCAGTTTCAACCAAGTATCCTTTACTTTATAACATATGCTTTACTTATTTTAGCCCTGACCTTCTTCCAGTCTATAATAATTACTACAATTCGATGAAACTTGTTCTTAAAGCTTTGACTCGTCTATAAAACACCAGGAGAGCAGAACCCTGCTGCATTATTGCGTATACCGTGAGCTTATACAGTGAAGTAAACGTTATTCTGTCCCCTATAGGGAATAAACTACTCTGCGTCACACTGTTATAGGAACGTAATCACCAACGGGGTTGGCGTGAACAAAGAGTTACCGTTACCTACTCGAACGACGAGGGGGCGGAGCCAGGGTGGGGCCTGATTTCCAGGACGAAACAAAACGATGAGTGGAAATTCGTGTTCTCAGTCTCGAACGATCTGAAGCTAGGCGTCGGCGTTCCGTTCCACCTGCTCCATCTGAGATCCGTTCCCTTATTTTATATGACATCATCCAGGTTTTGACTTGAGTCCGCAAAACGGGGAAAAAAAAGAAAAGAAAAAAAAACTGCCTCCAAATGTACGAGTCGGTGTAAATCGTGTTGTAAATGGAGGCTTTGTGCATTTGTCAAAGAGCGTAATGAAATAAATCAACCCTTCAGTGGCTTGCATGTTTACAGATCCGAGCAACTGTGACTATTTTTTTGTGACTTTTCAGCTTTTTCAGCGTGGTGTGTGTGTGTGTGTGTGTGTGTGTGTGTGTGTGTGTGTGTGTGTGTTGCAGCCCAAGCAGCTCTCATCCATTCAGCCTGTTCAGCATTCAGCCAGAAGAGTGAGTACAGGATAGATTTATAGTGATATGATGAATGAATAGGGATATTATGATGCTGTAGCTTCACTTCAGCCTCACTTGCGTGTTATCAAATAATCAATACGAATACAAATGTTAGGATTAAGAGGGCAGGAAGGCATGGTTTGTTACTCTGGGACTTGATAACAGCTGGCGATATGGTTGCAGTCGGTTACCCTACGAGAAGACTAAGAAGAATTACTCGAGATTCTCTCAACACAAAGACATTTTTCCTTCTTACTGAGATGGTCCACTTTACTGAGGAGATCACAGAGTTGTCCTGTGTTTCCTGCTGATTCTGGGGGGGTTCATTCTGTGTTTTGGACGATTTCGGTCGGTGTTAATTGTTGTTCGGGACGTTGTTAGATGTGGCTGAGCGTTTGGTTTGCTACACGTTATTGGCTGATTGATTTGGTTTTTCCGGGTATCGCTGGCCAAGGTCGGGTGTTTTTCAGTGTATTGTTGGGAGTCGTTGGTTGGTTGTATACTGTTGGGTGTATTTTATGTTGTTAGGTTGCTATTTCAGGGTGTTGGTTTGCGTGTGCGTGACTAAAATTGAGATATTGATGTAGTTTGAGGCAATGTTTGGTGTTTGCTTAAGTTATTGGCTGGCGTTAGTGGCTGTATTGGATGTTGTTCACGGTTGCATACTGCAAATCGTTGGGTGCTTCTTGGTATTATTGGGTGATACGGGATGTTTAAGGCATGGCTACTCTGCATCGTTGGGTGTAGTTGTGGGTTGTTAAGTGGTTTATGTAGTGTCCAGGTGTTATCAGGCAATGCCGGGTGTTTTTCAGTGTATCACGACCGTTGGGAGTCGGTGTTAGGAGTTGTTCTGGGTCGTTCGATGTAAGTCCTTGAGTGTGTTGCTAACCTGTATTGGCAGTAGTTTGGTGGTGTGTTTTTTGCTGGTATATATTAGGTGTTTTCTGTGGTAGTTGAGTGTGATTAGACTATACTGGGTGACATTCAGTGTATAAGGACTTGGTGGGGGGTTGTTGGGTGGTGTTTTACCGTTGAGATGTTCTTAGGTATTGTTTAACATTTCATACTGTTCGGGGTGGGTGCTGACCACTGTAAATGGGGGGGAGGGGGGGCAGGCACATAGATGCGCTCTTTCACCAGGTTGGGTGTAATTTCCTAGTCCAGTCAAGTGTACACTTTCTCTTTTGTTGGCTCTCTCTCTCTCTCACACACACACACACACACAAGACTTCTTTTAAATGGCCATTCCATTTTAATTGGGACAGCAACATGGAACTGTTCGTTTAAAAAAAAAATTGTAAGCGTATTTATACAAGTGCAAGGCGTCAGATTTCACCACACACTGCAACAGATCTGTCACGCTAGCTGTGACTCAGCACATACAACACCACCATGGAAACCAATTCAAAACCCTCCAAAAAAGTAGCAAAGAAGTAAGTTTGCTAGACAAACTAACTGGAGGTTAGGTTGACATTTTGTGATGATGTAACCTTAGCATATAATGGAAAGTTGTCTGTAAATAGGAGCTAAAAGCATGCACTTGTTACTCTGCGGTGTCAGAGCACAGTGGCCTGGAGGGACTCGCTCTCTACACACCTAATGAGGGATACATTAGCCGCAGAGGGCGCCTACCCACAGAGCTCTGTGGCAATCTGTGTGTGTGTGTGGGGGGGGGGGGGGGTCTCTCTCTCTGTCTCTCTCTCTCTCTCTCTCTCTCTCTCTCTCTCTCTCTCTCTCTCACTCTATGTCTCATCGTCCTGCTCCCTCTTTCTTTGTCCACCCTTCCCTCCCTCGCTTGTTGTTTGAAGTGAATGTCAGGGTCCACTCGGAGGAGAGCTCGCCATGGTAACAGTGCTCTGTCATGCCGAGATGCTGTGATGTGACAGCATCGATGCTGCCCTTTGGCATGACGGACTCGCACGTCCCTGCGGTGCCACGCCGGCTCGAGTACTCAATCCATCCCCCGACATTCTCCCTTCTCCTTTTTTTTTTTTCTTTTTCTTTTTTCTTTTTTCTTTTTGATTTAAGCATCTGTTACGCGCCGTGACTAACTGCTATCAGTCTTAATCTCTTAATTGCAGGATGTTCGACAGCAAGCGGCATGCGGGGGAATCTTAAAAGGAATCAAAATGTTTATTATTAATCCATTATGACTCGAATAATCTTTTAATTACACCGGATCAGCCGTATATATATCCGACGGCGCTGAAATCACGCTCTATAGCGATTCTTATCAGATGCCTCCAAGCTGCCAATCATGTGAGATTATTTTTCATCGCTCTCAAGATCTCGGCTGTTGCAGCTGCTAACGTATGTCCTCGCAGCGAGCGGTAAACGCCAGAAAAATGGAGGTGTCAGGAATTTAGTATGCGATAATAAGCGGCACACGGCGTTATTTACAACGCTGTATCCCCCTGACCTTCTTCTTCTCTGCGGTGCAGCAAAAGGGGCCTCCGTAATTGTTGAATAACAAGGTTCAATTGATTTGGAATGAGTCGGGTCCTTTTGGCAGCGGGACAGGAAGCATTCATCATGGCGCTGGACGGCCTCCCATCAGCCACCGACTCTCTGGGGCCGTGTGGAGGTCTGGGTTATCAATCCCCGCTTAATTCCATTGCTACTGCGCAGATCCAGATACAGCTACAACCTAAAGAAATATCACATGCATGGCTAATAGCCGATGAACGGTTATGGGTGACTTTACTTTTCACACATATGTGATGTGATGTGATATGATATGCAAACAAACCAAAGCAAGACCCGTCAGAGTTAGCATTGCATGACCCGGATTTAGCTTTAGATCAATAACGATGAATCCAGAGGCGTCAGAGACGACAGTAGCGAAGAGAAACTTCCTGAGACGACATGAGGAAAAAACCTTCAGAGGAACCCGACTCAAAACGGAACCTGTCCTCTCGTTCGGCTCGTGCGATTATACGTAGTCTTTTAATAATAATAATAATGATAATGATAATAATAATAATAATAATAATAAATCTACTTTACACATGATTTAGCATGGCTAGATAAGTTTCAGTAGTTTGCTAGGTTTCAGTAGCTAGCTAGCTCATTTGAATTTTTAGCTAGCTCAGTTTCAAGCTGCATCGTTAACTAGCTAGTGAAGATGCCCCATACACATTATCCTATATAGACTGGAGCAGCACATACATACAGTATATTTAACACAAAACTTACTGTGAAACATCTATCTAGGTAGTCTAGCTCACTCACGCCAGCTAGCTAACGTCCCGTACGAGACCTCATCGGCTGTTGCGTTTAAGAACCGAACGGAGCTGGTAAAATCGAGCCAGGAATGCTAATATGTCTCTCACTGTCTCAGACATTCCTGCTAAGCGTTTAGCGCCTCGAGTGTGGACTTTCGTCAGGCCTTGTTTTGATCGGGCCTTGAAATGAAAGTGTCTAAAATTTGTCTAGAATTGTGTCTAGAATTTAAAAACAATAACAACAACCTCATGTAAAAGTACTAGGATTTAAATTGTACTAAAAAAAAAAAAAAACCTGCTGTCACGAACCATTTACTTAAGTAGTGTAACGCAAGGACACCCCCACTATTAGGACTTTTTGTACTGTTGTTTATTTGGATGTTAGTTTTTAAAAAAAAAAAAAAACAACAACAACAACAAACGGATCTCTTTTTACAAATCAAGACCAAAATAAGATGCAAAGGCAACCCAGAAGTCGTGTTATTCAACAGCAACGTTGTTCACTTGTCAAACTCACGTCAGTAGACCGTCCTTATCTTACCAGCAGTGACGCTGGACGCACAGTCAGTGCAGGTGTGTGCGAAATAAATCAAATCTAGTAAACGTGTGTAAAAAAAAAAAAAGGGTCGGTTATACGTCCGTATTACGTTCTGTAGTAATGTTTACTTTAGATGCAGAGGTACAGGTACAAAAATATTTCTGACTTAAATCGATGGGAAGGTTAAATCGTCTGAATCTCCGTCTCTTCTCTGAGACAGGGGCTTGACGTTCTCGCTTCGGCTCGGCCGTCTGCTCTCGCCGGCTCTTGCTCGGGAGGCGGCGCAGATCGTAAAGCTGTCGGAGCAGAGCGAAAGACAGAAAGTCACGCGGCTCCGATCTCTCCAGCTCTAAAAGCAAAGCCGTGTTGCTTCCAGAGCCGGCGCCGCTTTCGGGTCGAGTGCTCTTAGCCGTAAAAAAAAAGAAAAAAAAAAGAAAGAAAGAACGACGGAGAGAAAAAACCTCTAATGCTAGTCTTAAAGAGCGGTTGTTAGACGTGGAGTGAAAGTCGCGGTTAGTCGTAAACGTGGTGTCATTTCAAATGCTTGATCTGTCGTATCTCACGCTCGCTGCACAACAACTACTACTACGACTGTTATTATTATTATTATTATTATTATTAAGATTCCTCACGGTTTCCGCACTCTGTACACTCCCCACGTGTCTCCTCTGTGGCGTCTATAAATAAACAGCGTCCGATTCGTTCTCACGTGACCGCGTGAGGTTCATTCTCGGGTTAGAGCGTCCTGCTATCCAATCCCTCTCTCGTTCCTATACAACCGCCATCCTGGTGCATCTCAGCTTACGTCTCGGAATGAGCGAGAAATGTAGAAACACACGAAGAGCATACGGCGAGCTTTTAGAACCCTGTACACGTCTCCTTTTCTTTTTTCCCTTTAAAGAAAGGAGAACTTGGTAAAAGTACCGACGAATCAAAGCGAGTGTTTCACATTCTAGTCGAGTCGGACCGTGCTAGTCGAGTCAGAGTGTGTGAACAGACTATAAATGAAGCGGTTTCTTCATACTGAAGCTCGACGTCAACATCTTGGGCCGGTCTAGTTTTCGTAGATGAAGTGTACGCGTGTCGCCGTGGTTACGGATGGCGTAATGAATGACTTTCGTTGAAGTCTTATGTCATTCTTTTTGACATAATAGCTCGTTATTCCAATAATTATGTTATTTCGAAATGTAATTTCTTCATTACGACTTAATATTTACCACTCCACAATCTATCAGTAATAATAATAATAATAATAATAATAATAATAATAATAAATGATCGAATATTAACTTAGTAGTAATAGACATTCTGAATCCGTATACTGTTTCTTCAAGATGCTAAGTATGAAAGTCGCTGCTTTAGTGGAATTCAGTCGTAGTTGCTAAGCAACGTGACGGTTCTTACTTATGTAATCGTCTACCGATTCCAATGTTTCGTTTATTAAAGAATTAAAGACACATTGCGTTTTGTTTTTTTTTTAAACCATTTATCGTTATGTTTAATGGTGTGGAACGTCCACGAGACAAGTCAGTCCCTCTTCTCGCTTACGTTATAGCGGCTATCGAGTCTTCGGTCCTGAAGCTGTGGGAAAACTCGCTGGAATCTGTTACTCCTTCCATGATGGTTACGCAAACAGGAAACGCCTCCAAACGGGAAACGTCACCGCGTCGATAATTCCGTTCTGTCGTTAATGAATAAGACGTTTATCATTACGCGTGGATTACACGGAGCGTCTGCTTTCGCGAGCGCCGGCGAATGAGCTGTTACAGAAACGTGGTAGAAACGTTGTTATGGAGATGATCAAGTGTTACGCACGAACGCGGCGTTTTAACGTGAAACTGTGATTTACGCTCCGACTGGAAGTAGTGTTAGAGGGGTAACTGCCGTTATAGGCAATTTAAATAAAAAGTTCAACATAACAAAATATTTATATCATAATATAAGAGGTATCTTGCTCTGTCATACATTCTGCTTTGCATCTTTATACATACATATATATGTGGTGGTGGGTTTTTTCAGATTAATGATCCCTCGTGGCTCGGCGGTGTGTGTGTTTGATTGTGTGTGATGCGATTGTTGTAATCGAAATAGAAACCTGAAAGCATGATGCAACCTGTGATAACAACGCAAATGGAGCTCTCTCTCTGAGGACTGTTTTCTGCCGTCTGATTGGCAGGTGAGGGAGAGTGTGAACTCTCCAAGCCAGAGGTGTGTGTGTGTGTGTGTGTGTGGTGCGTGATGACTGTTAGTGCTGAAGGTTTTGGAGCTAAACGAGGCAGTGATGAAGATGGGGCAGACAGCGTAGCGAATGTGAGCTGAAGTCGAGGCAGTGTCACCCGGATGAATTGTGTTTTGAAGACAGCCCGTGGCAGCAGGCGTGAACCTGACCGAGATATTTAAGCAGTGCACAGCGTCTACACACACACACACACACACATACGCACACACACATTCTATGCTGTTCATATACTTTAGAGTGTGTTTTTGTTGCTTCTCCCTGTGGTTTTCTATCCCCTCAGCCACACATCTCTGTGTTTTGGTCCCTTGAGACCGCCATTACAACATGAAACGTGAAACGTGTGGCAACAAAACACGTGTGCGCGTCGATCGTTACGCAACACACAGAGTAGCAGCACCACAACAGGACCTACCAGTTCGCGTGATAGTGACTGGAAGGTTACATCTGCTGTAGTAAACGAATACGAATACAGATACGAATACCAAGTGCATCTACCGGATTTAGGACTGGAACCCGGAATCAGGACTGGGATCCCATGAGTAAACATGTAAACATCAAGCTCGGAGGAACGAAACGAAGACCACGTTCATTAACACGAACATGGCTAACGTTACTGACTGCTAGTCAGGGTCGCAGTGGGTTAAAGTCACCTGTTAATTTATCATTTAAGAAAAATAATAATAATAATAATCTAATAACTGCCTGAGCGAAGTGAAAAAAAACAAACAAACAAACAAAAAAAAAAACAAGCAAAATAAAAGTCCCACCCACTTCTCTAGTAGAGATGAAGTGGAGTGATGTAGCTGAGGTTGAGGAACTGTCAGGGTCTGAATTCACACACCGTGCTGACATTTCTACACCTGTGGGGGGTTTTTTTTTTTCCAGGAACAAAAAAAACAAACAACTTTACAGTTAAGGCCACGCCCACTTTTGTCTTACAGCTAAACATTCTCAATTTTCAAGAATGAAATGCTTCAAGATTTCAGCGCCGTAGCAGCCGGTTCAAGTGCTGCAGGAGTTCATGAGTGTGTGAGATGTGTGTGTGTGTGTGTGTGTGTGAGATGTGTCAGGATGAGTGTCAGACTCGGTTCACACAGGTTGGTCTGTAACGAGCCGTGTTGAAAGAAGCGTCGAGCCGAAGCGTTATGAATAGCGATTTCTAATATCTCACAAGAATGAATCGATTTGTGATTATTTTAGAGGCGGTACGTCGATTAGAACGGTTTATTTATGTTCATTACACCAATTTATAGCAGCTAACACACTCATCTTGTGTAAATATCTCTTCTTTACATATTTATAGTAGCTAGCTCGAATTTATAGCAGCTAGCTTTGTAGCAAACGAGCTACATAATTATGTTTAGCTACACCAGTGGTGACTTATTTGGTGTAACACTAGCCAGCTAGCTATTTTATGAAAATGACAGCAGTGAGAAATGATGAGACAAAACGTGTCGCGAAGTTTGTAACTCATAGCTATTAGCTTTATTAACTTGTATATTAGCAGCAGTTAGCTTTATCGCTCTGGTGCAAAACCAAAGAAGAATCGCAGCTTTCTGAGAAATCGTAACGCGTAAACTCGTCTGTCCTGAAAAACGAAACTTAGAGCTTTATCTCTGACTGTTTCGAAGCGCTGGCACTGGAGACTCCTTCCGTAAACGTCAAATAAACGTCTCCTTACAGAAAACGTCAGCATTTCAATGAGCTGTTACTATAGAAACGCTAACGTATTAGAGCGGGCGCGTTGATAATAATATAAACCTGTGATTTGCAGCTGCGCTACTGTCAAAACCTTCCGACCAATCAGAATTCGACAGCGCTCTGGTATTAATTCCTTTAATCACCGCTGATGTATTTATCTCTTGATGAATTTAATCTTGTGTGAGAGTATCGTATAATAAAACTTTATTCGTTTTTCATGACAGATGGATTAAAAAAAAGGAGGGGGGAGGGGTTGGTAGTGGACTCTGCCTTTTGATCCCTACTGTAAGAAAGTGTGTGTGTGTGTGTGTGTGTTTGTGTGTGTGTGTGTGTGTGTGTGTGTGCTGTCTCTTTGGCTGGCTGCCCATCAGGGATCAGGATCTGTTTTTGGCAGAGATGCCGTCGTAAAGCCAGAAGCACTTCAGCTATGGAAAGAGTCCTAAAAGTCGTAAAGCTTCCTAGCTGCCGAGGCGGTGAGGCGCTAACTGCCTTATCCCCGCCTTACAGGCAGCAGCTGTGCACTCAGTACTGTAGATCTTCAATCTGGGACACAGTGGAAACAATGCAGAAATATCACAAACAACTCTGTTTCAGTTCAGCTCAGGTGGCCTAGAAAGTTCCCTAGAAATATGGAAAAACGCAATAAAAGAATAAATGATTGACTGTTAGCATGCGGACGACAAATTAATGGGAAACGGCGTCTTAGCGCCGATTCTACAAGTCTGTACTGGACTGAAGAACGTCGTTCCTCCTAAAGATCTTCCTCAGCTGGTGTTTCCGTGATGGCGGTGAATTCAAAAATGTCCTCTGTGCTCCTCAGGTATTTCCGCACCATCTACCTGGGCATCCGGAGCAGGCGCAGTGGCGAGAACGACCGCTGGAGGTTCTACTGGAGGATGGTGTACGAGTACGCTGACGTCAGCATGCTCCACCTGCTCGCCACCTTCCTGGAGAGTGCGCCTCAGCTCGTCCTGCAGCTCTGCATCATCATCCAGACTCACAAGCTTCTGGCCGTGCAAGGTAACCAAATAAATATATAAGGAGCAGCTAGTGAAGTGAAGGCTGATGAACTTTAATGAAGGCTAGTAAAGTTGCGGCTAATGAGTGGCTAATGAAGCTAAGGAGCGGCTAATGAAGCTAAGGAGCGGCTAATGAAGGCTAATGAGCGGCTAGTGAAGGCTAAGGAGCGGCAAGTGAAGCTAAGGAGCGGCTAGTGAAGGCTAACGAGTGGCTAGTGAAG
>NC_030435.2:1807726-1957726 GCF_001660625.3 Ictalurus punctatus
TGCGGACCGCCATAAATTTCAGGGGCGGAGCTTTGAGGTTTAACGTGACAATCTGATTAGAGAATGTTTTATAACGAGGAAGAATCCCACGTGTACATCTAGCAAAGCCACAGAAGCTAAATATTGATTTTTGTTCTATAAGCAGACAAAACGTAGGGGGCGTGTCTTATTGTCTTATAAATGGAGCAACCTTCAGTTCGTAAAAAAAAAATTAATCAAAAATAACTCGAGCTGAAATAATGGACTGCATCAGAGATCCATCACTGAGGTGGGAGATTCCTGCTAAATTCTTTAAGAGGAGGTTTAACAGAAGACACTGCGGTGAGGTTTCACACACACACTCACACGCTCTCTCTCTCTCGCTCTCTCTCCTCCCTCTGTGCCTGTCCTGAATTACCGCAGCCTCCACGAGGAGACGGGAGCATTACGTCACCTCCCTGACTCGGCCTCGGTTCCCGTGGCGACCGTCTCCTCAGGATGTGCTGCATGCGCACGAGGGTGGGAAGGATGAGGGAAGGAGGGTGGGAGGGAGGGAGGGAGGGAGGGAAGCAGGGCGAAAGACGTAAAGGAGGAGAAGAAGAAGAAGAAGAAGAAGACGAAGCGAGTCTGCGGGCTTCAGAGTGAAGCACAGAGGAGAAAAATTACAGCCTGGCCTCTGCACGTTAATTATCCCACTTCACAAAGTAGTCATTAAACCACGTCGGGTTCCTAATGGGCTGGATTTAATCTAAGTGGGTTAAATATATAAATAAGGCGTCAAAAATAAGCTCAGTGAACCGACCGATTTGTAAATATACTCTGGCTTGAGTACAGGCTGAATCTCACACACACACACACACACACACACACACACGTGTATCTAATAACTCTGTTTATTTCCGAAAGGCTGATTTTCTGTCATCTGTGACACATATGATGTTCACTTCTTCTTTTCATCCCAGCCCTCCAGAAGACAGAGAAGCATGGAGGAGGAGAAGGAACAAACCAGATCTCCTTCGATCTGCTTTGAGGGAAAAAAAGTAATTAGGAGGGAAGCAGGAGGTAGATACGTTTCACCGAGATAGCAAATGAAATGGACTGTGGTGATCCCTGGTGTTTAAAAAGGCCAGAAGAACAATTCAATTCCCTTTTTTTTTTTTTTCTTTCTTTCCTTTTTTCTGAGCGGCCGTTGTAGCAAAGTTCTACCACGGTGCTGCTGAATTCTCAAGTCAGAAGGTAAATAATAAAAACCTAAATAAGAGCATTATATTCTCGTGTGGTATTGTTTCTATAGTAACTAAAGACGGCACGATGCTGCGTTTTCTGCTTTTTCTTTTCCGATACGTTACTGAAACCTTGAGTATCGACCGATACCGATACCGATACCGTTTTCTTTAAAAGCTACGAATCTTTAATGTTCCTCAAACAAAACGAAACAAAATAACACTGGCATTTAAACATAATAGTGTCTCTATATGTAAACTCTATTTACAGTTCCAACTATACATTTCTTTTCCAAATCCAGCTCAGACCTTTTTAATCATCGGTTACAGGTGGATCCGATATCCGATATATATTCTCTCGTATATATCTGATCCAGATCTCGAAGTTGTTTTTTTATTATTATTTTTATTATTGTTGTCTTGTTAACTTCAAGAGATTCTAGTGGAGGGGTGTCCAGTCTTACCCGGAAAGGCTCCTGCTCGGTTTGAATGAAAACCTGCACCCATACCGGGGCCCACTGCAGATAAGACTGGACACCCATGGACTAGCGTATCGCTACTATAACGCAAGTCTAAATGTAACTATAAACGGTTAAAAAGCATGACATATTCTTCCCGTGTGGATTATTTTCCTATAACGGCATGGCCCGTGGTGTGTTCCTAAAGTCCTTACGTAATGAACACCTTCCGTCCAATCAGATCGTTCTTAAAATATCCAATATCCGAATGTTACTGCGTGTCGTTTCAGAGCGCATTGACATGAAGCTGCTTTTAATAATGGAGACGTTGTAAGCCGTGTGAGCGGTGTAACATGAGACGTTACTCCTCACACTGTGTAGCAGTGGACGTGAATGGACGAGAATGCTCTCTCTCTCTCTCTCTCTCTCTCTCTCTCTCTCTCGACTGCCCTCTCATTGACGTTTTATCTTCCCGCTGTGTCTGCATTGCTGGATTTCAGGAAAGGATGAATGAAAGTCATTGCAGTTGGCGTCTGCCGATTGTCTGCTGATTGCTCTCTGTTCAGCCATCCAGATCGTTTTAATCGTCCAGTGGTAGCCAGTTAAGCCGAACGGACTTCCTGAAGATGTTTCCTTTGATAAAAGAGAGATATGCTGTATATTATAACACAGCACCTTGTCTTCCTGCTCCCGTAACGCTCTAATATCTAATATTTTCTAATATTTTATCACGGTTTGCAATATTATCGTCATGTCTTATTGTTCGAAGTACTGTTTGTCTTTGGTGCGTCTCTCTCTCTCTCTCTCTCTGCTATAACTTCAGGCTCCTGCTGTTTTCTAGTCTTTACTGTAGTCGTTATTAGACTCCGTCAAGTCGCATTTTCTCCCGTAATCCACTGCCTCCATCATCACCGAGCCGCCGCGCGGTTAGCGTCACGCTCAGACATCACACGGCCGATCTACGAGCGTAAATAAGACATTCCTCTGAGGAGACTCGACGGAGCTAATGATGTTCAACCCTCCTCATGATTCATTCTCCACATTTCAGTTCCAATTTGGTTTGAAGCCTCGGCGCTGCTCGGGGTTTTTGTAATTCCAGAGAATCAGTATATGAAGCAGGATGAATGAACCACACTTACCACCTTTTATTAGCCTGTTCTTTTTTATTAGCACTCGTGTTCTCAGGAGCCATGAATGCTCAAAGATGTAATAAAGAAACAATAAACGTATTTGCGGAGTTGATCGACCGCCTGCTCTTCTCCTGGCGTGTATTTGCTTCACATATTTAAACCAAAATCCCTTATCGCGCTAGATTAGATTGAAATCATCGAGATCAGTTCATCTTAACAGTATTTTCCACACACACACACACACAAAAAGTTCTTTTTTAAAGGAATACTAAGCAATGAAAATGCTAATCGGTCCAAAATGATGTATTGTTTTGCTGAACAATGCTAGCATAACGATCCATAGCTTAGATGTTAGCAGTGCATCATCATGCTAGCATCGTTCAGTAAAGCACTACATGCATTTTGGATTTAAAAGTTTGTTAACTCTCACAGTGTTTCTGAGGTGAAATCTCAAGCTAGTTGGCACTGAAGTTAGCATTATTGGTAGCTCTTAGCTAGGTCTCGTGATTAGCAGGGTTAGCATTGTTTAGTCGGTGAACAAAAACTTCCAAATCATTTTCTTTCCAAAGTTTCCTTTGTTTTTCAGGAATGCTAATGGTGTAAATAAAGAATCAAACTTAGTAGGCGTCGGTTAGCATAACAGCCCATTTTTAGCTGTGCCTAATCAGCAGCATTATTCAGTCAACTCTCCCTGTAAAAGCGACGTAACAGCTCACGTATGTATGTTCTCTTGTTGGGTTTCAGGAATGACTGCCGCTGCCTCTCTGGTGTCCTTGGCTTGGGCTCTGGCGTCCTACCAGAAGGCTTTACGGGACTCACGTGACGACAAGAAGCCCGTCAGCTACCTGGCCGTCATCATTCAATTCTGCTGGCACTTCTTCACCATCGCGGCACGTGTCGTGACCTTTGCCCTGTTCGCCTCCGTGTTCCAGCTGTACTTCGGAATTTTCATCGTGCTACATTGGTGCATCATGACCTTCTGGATCGTGCACTGCGAGACCGAGTTCTGCGTCACCAAGTGGGAGGAGATTGTCTTTGACATGGTGGTGGGGATCATCTACATCTTCAGCTGGTTCAACGTGAAGGAGGGCCGCACGCGCTGCCGCCTCTTCATCTACTACTTGGTCATCTTGTTGGAAAACGCAGCGCTCAGCGCGCTCTGGTATCTGTACCGCTCACCGCTGGGCACCGACGCCTTCGCTGTTCCTGCCCTGTGCGTCATCTTTTCCAGCTTCTTCACAGGAATCGTCTTCATGCTCATGTACTACGCTTTCTTCCATCCTAACGGGCCGCGATTTGGACGCTCGGCCAGCCTGAGCCAGCTGGACGATACCAACGTCACTACCGGCTTCGCCATGCCAACCGAAGGTGCCACCAATTCCCTTCGCTCCAACAGGGGTGGCACGCTGGCAAGGGACGCTGATCGCGATGCTAAGTACACCGAGCGAGACGGATGCGCTCCTGTTTTTCAAGTTCGTCCCACAGCTCCGTCCACGCCATCCTCTCGCACCCATCGCGTGGACGAAACCGTGATCAGAATAGACGTATGCAGGAACCGATACCCAGCCTGGGAAAGGCACGTGCTGGACCGCGGCATACGCAGAGCCATCTTGGCTATCGCTAACTCGCCCACGCCACCTCGACTGCAGTACAAGGACGACATGCTCGTCCAGGAGCGGCTGGAGTACGAGACCACGTTGTAGCTCACCCACTTTTCCACAGCTTGGTACGTGGAATCTTATAGGTTATCATCCATTAACAGCAGGACTGTGGCAATAACATGACTAGCGGAGCGGGACTGTCAAGCCCATAGCATTTAGCCATGATATTGATTGTCATGGACGGAAGGAAGAATTTTAAAAAAAAAAGTGGAGAAAAAGAAAAAAAAACGACAGCAAAAAAAAACAAGAAAAAAATATAAACACAAACAAATAGGCACAACATGTTCACTGGTGTAAGGATTGGTATTTTTTTAGTCTTTTTTTTTTTCTTCATTGATTCAGGTTTTCTCAATTTTTTTTTTTTTTTTTACTTATCAGGGAATATGTCCCCCCCCCCCCCCCCCCCTCTCGGTGTGGAGCAGATATCTCGTCTGCAGACACTACAGTCCGTCCATAAGCTTATTCGCTGGAGTTAACTCCTCGACACTACGCCTTTTTTGGCCATCTAAATATATTTACTGTTGTTCAGGCCTTTAAATTATAATTATAAATCTGCCATAACGCATCCTGGAATAGCGACATTACCTGGACAACAGGAGGACAAGCAGGTGACCTAGTCTAGTGCTGATAAAACTCGTGGAGACAAAAAGAAACTCGCCAGGGTGAGGGGTGCTGAAACCCACGAGTCGTCTGACATCAGCAAAACTCTCGCAGTGCCAAAAAAATCCTGGTCCATACTGGACTCCACAGTGGACGTGGTGGACCTGGAGTCTCTGCCAGTAAACTGTACATAAAAAAAACTAAAAAAAAAATTTAAAAAAAAAAAAAAAAAAAAAACAGGGCAGCATTTCAATCATCTACTTGAATATTGTATTAAAAAAAATTATTAAAAAAATTAAAAAAGTGAATGAAAGAAAGCCACGCAGGACTGACCCAGGCTCAAACACACAACTTCTCTCCTGGAGAAGGAACCAGGCCAAGAAAACGCTTCCTGGCAGCTCGGCTCACGCTGGCTGATATGGATGTCTCAAGAAACGCTCACACACACACACACACACATGTATGTACTGAGAAACACACACACACACACACACACACACACACAACACAGAGCAATCCACAACAGCCCGGATGGATTCCACCTCCAAAAGATTAAAGATACAGTGTTCTTCACGAGTCTGTGTGAACTCGCACGACTGTTTCTGATCACGATCGTCTGTGTAGGTGTGTATTCGCTCGGCAGTACCGGACACGGCGCCCACCGGTTCACGTGCCGCGTCTACAGAAACACAACGCTGTATCTTTAAATCTCCCAAAAAAGGGGAAAAAAACAACCATCCAGTCTCTTTCAGTTAAAAGTGCTTCTTAGTGTCTTTTTATAGGAGGCGAAGACGGGGACGACGGGGACGACGGGAGAGGACGCCGTACGACAAGCACAAGACTTGAGCACAGCAAAAATGGTTCCTGTACTGGGGGGAACTAAAAAAAAAAAAAAGGTACAAGTCTGAAGTTCTGGATGCGATCTCGATGTCCTGCGTTGTTAGACTCGGACAAGGGCGTCCGTTGTCTTTCTTTAGACATGTGACGTAATTGTATTTCATTTTATATCAGGATTTCGATGAACTTGTGTGCGTGCTAGGCATGTGCCAGGATTCACAATATTCTCAAGATTCAGTCGCACAGTAAATACACAATAATTTGACACATCGTGGACGGGAACTTTTCCGACGCTACCCCTGCGTTCAGTTCAGTTCAGATCAAGGTTGAGTGTGTGGATGGGAATCATTCATTCATTCATTCATTCATTCATTCATCCTCAGTAACCAGTTTATCCTGATCCTGAAGTCTACCCCTGGAAAACCAGGTGTGAGACGGGAAAAGATCCTGGATGGGACGCCATTCTGTCGCAAGATACTAGACACCCATACACACCTAGGGGTGATGCAGATCAGCCAGTTCACCTACTGGCAGTTTTAAGAGGGGACTGGAGAACCCAAAGAACCACCACACGGACATTGGGACAAACACACATGCGAACCTCCACGCAGACTAACAATGCCACCCACTTCACAACCGTTTTTTAAAGCGTTTATTTCTTTGAGGTAAAAAAAAAAAAAAACGAAACAAAACCCTATCCCATTCCTATGTCCAGTCATTTGGTTCACCAAATGACGGTCTGAAGAAAGACTAAATGACATGGCAGATAGAAATGCCGTCCTATCTGTTTGTGTTTTCCTGGTCATGTTTGTTGACTAGCTTGGTCTGAACAGAAGTCTCCATGTCTCGCCACAGCTAAAATTCTCATTCAGATCCAACGCCACGACGTGCACCGAACCACTCATTCGGCGCCAATTTGGCCTCCCATTCCGACTCCAAGTCAAACCTATCGTGTGAGCGGAACCAAATCGCAAATTTCCAGCTCATCAGCGTGACTCGACGAGTGCGCTTTGTCATCGTCCGGTAGCGGCGCCACGATGATGTCACAAACCGCGATCCTTTTTTAACATCGGGCACACGCGTAGCACGCACGCACACACGCACACACGCACGCACGCACGCCACAGTTTGGCTGTGGTTTTATGAACCGCACAATGCTTCACTGTATGCCATTAACCACCGTGTGAAGGTGACGACGATAGCGCCGTAGATTCGATTCCATTTACGATCAGAGTTAGAAGTCAGAAGTCCAGTCGAGCGATTAAGATGTGACGAGGTGAGGTTTAAATCCAGGACCCTGCCAGTAACGTGAAGATTTCTGTATCGTCGAGCAATTTAGTACGACTGTTTAGTCCAATAAAGACATGTAAATAAAACAATCAAAGATTCATTGACCCTCCCCTCCCCTCCCCCTTCCACATGCCCATGCCCTCTAGTCAGACTCACTTCCTTTGTTTCTTTGCAATCAGCATTTTCATTGTTTGTTTTTTTTTTTTTGTGTGTGTGTGTCTGTTACCTTTTATTTATTTATTTATTTATTTATTTATTTATATTTTTACAGTGACAGACCGTTACAAAACTCTGAACGAGACCTTCATCCAGATAACCTCCGAAAAACCTCCTTGAGCGAGACACAACATGACTACCAGAAGAATTACGAGCATCGCGACGTGAAAACGTTTACCCACGGAAGCATAGACGCAAGAAGACTGTGAAATTCCCGAATCTGATTCGGATCTATCGTTATGTACTGAAATGCCCGTGTGTGTGTGTGTGTGTGTGTATTTGTGTGTGTGTTTGAAACCTTCCACACGCTTGTTTGATCAGCCAGTGTGTCAACACGAGATACCGTCTGTTTTCTCAGCGATGTTGATGTTCATGTCGAGGTTGTGCAAGCGCTCGTCCTAGAGCCGCCGGAGCCGGCTGACCTGTTCCCGTCGGCACTGGCGTCTCGCCGTCATCCTTCACGTCCTCATGAACAAATCTCGGGTTGGCATGTCGGACCTTTATACCTTTCTACGATGTCCAAATACTCCCTCAAGCACCGAGGATCATCCCCAATCCTTTTGCGTACGAATCAGGAGTTGAGAATGTAGACCATGCTGTCGACTAGACGACAACGAGAGTGATTGTAGAGAAAGACTCTGAGCGCTTGGGCTGGAGGAGTTCTGGACTCCGATTTCAAGCGTGACGTTTTCTCCCAAACTTCATTTATTCCGTACCTCCGTATAGTGGTTCTTCGAACATTTTCTGAATGTCTTTCCGTATGCACTCCAGTTCTCGGCTTATTTTTTATTTCTGCTTATCAACCTGGGGCTTTTGTGATGTATATAAAGCGAGGCCGAAGCGATATCGGCCTCTCACGCTGGAGTGGTTTCATGTTGAATTGGATTTCGCATCGATCCCTGACCCCCTTGGCGTATCTTATGCTCTGAACGCATGTGATGTGTTCAGAGCTCAAAGCTCTCCCTGATCTTTTTCAGAACTTGCCAAGAGCAGACAGATGCTGTAAAGACAGCTCTATCGGGTAGCGGTTGATCGTTGGAGCTCTGATATCGATATCGTATCATAGATCGGATCGGTGCAGTCATAACATCAGACCACGTGAGCCAGAAGTTACGCAATGATCCAGACGGAGAATTAAAACGTTTCTGTTTTGCATCCCCACCCCGTTGCAGGACTCTTAGTAATCTGCTTGGTGGTTCTCTTAAAGCGTGCTTTTGACCAATCGGTAACGTTTACTGCAGTAACCTTTAGCACCAGTACTTCCTCGTGCACAGAAAAGCACCGACGAAAATGGTCCCCGGTTCCTCGAGTGGAAAAGTTCTTAAAAGGTAGACGTTTGTCTGTTTCGACTGGAGAGAGACGTACAAGCCTATCCAAGCACAGAAGACAGCGTTTGTTGGGATTCACGTTGTGAATCCCGGTATGAAAAGGATCCCAAAGAGACTCCACTTGTCAGTCAGAACACTTGGTGGTCCAGTAAGTACCAGACAGGAAACAGGAAGTACACTCCTTAAAAAACATCTCCTTAGAGGATGTTTGGCTGGTTAACACTTCAAGCTTTCTAAAGGTTTCTACGTGAAACGCTTACGGTTCCACGTAGAACCTTCATGGATTTCTCCCAAAGGACAAACCCTTCAGGGGTTACTAGATGGAACCTTAATGATGAGGGTTCCGGGAAAGTAACGCTTTAGTGCCGTTGGAAAACATTTCGGGACTGCAGTAGTATTAAGGTTTGCTCTTAATTCAATAAGCTAACCGTTCCAATTACACCTAAAGTGTTCCTCAAAGGTTCTTCGGATATATACGGTTCTCATTTTCCTAGGGAACCTTTAAAGAACGCTGTTTTTTTTTTTGTGTAGGTATTAACTGTGTACGTGTATGGTTCCAAATTATTGGTGATTATTTTCTTCTTAATACCTAGAACCTGTCAGGCTTTTTAAATTTAGCAAACCGTCTTTGTACTTGGTAGACTCTTAGGGGGGGGGAGGAAAAAAAAAAAAAAAAACGGTTCTTCAAAGGTTCTTTAAGGGTTTATCGGATAATTCTGGGTTCTTGATTTCCTATTCGGAACCCTTTCTCATAGGGAAACACTAGTCTTAACTTTTTTTCTTCGTAAGAGCGTATCTATATTGTAAAACTTATATGTAGTTGACTAGCAGGACGTGTGAGATCGTCGCACACGTCGTACTGTATCGGTGTATTTAGGTTTATTTGAATAAAGTATCCATTAACTACCGTTTCTGTCTCTCTGGAAAGACTGTAAATGGTAATAACCTACCTCAAGAGGGTGTAGTAAACAGAGCACCTCCATCTGTTGGTGAATGGAGTAGATGGTCCTAAGACGGAGGTTATTAACAGAGCGTAGTGATAGCGGTTCTGTCAGGGTCCAGCGCCCCGAAGGTCGCGAGAACCACTGTTGGGTCGTTGAGGATGGATCGTAACCCTGGATTGGATTCTGCTGCCAAATGAAATAATGTAGTTCTAACGGAGATGTCGGCAGGTGGGGGTTCTGCTGTTTATACCCAACTCGTTAGGAAATCCGAGCTCAAAACCGGGACTTCAGATACACTAAACGCAACGTAGGACAGTCAGGAAGACCGCTTGCTCATTCATTCATTCATTCATTCATTCATTCATTCATTGCTGCTTCTATCAATTTTATTTGCCTTAAATGAACCGGTTGGTTTTTTTTCCTTCATATTTCCCTCGCCAGTGATGGTGCAAAGTCGTCCATTGCTCTTTTTTTTAAATTATTATTATTATTCATTTCATTCGAGTTACTGTGCTTCTACTGCAGGTGGATTTCACACGTGACACCAATTGAGCTCATTTTGCAGTCTAACAATCAAAAGACATGATGACGATGATGATCATGATGATGATGACTGTTACAGCTTGTGAAAGCTTCGAATTGATGAAGAAGTGGTGCAGAAAGTGTGACTATTTGCTTTTTAAAAATTTTTTAATTTTTTTTTTTTAACTTTGATGTGTATGCAGACTCAAAGATTCGACGTGTTCTATCGAATAACACATATATGGTCGTCCCTCACCGTTAGAATTAGATAATTAGATGAAATAAAATGCCATAAGGGGTGGGGGAAAATAATAATAATAATAATAATAATAATAAAAAAAAGTCCACATTGTTTGGTCTAATTAGTGGTTACCTCCAGAGCACTTGGAATTAGTACAAGCACAGTAGTTTGGTGAACTTTGGATAGACGTGTTCAAATTAACGCAGATGTTAATACAGGTGTACAGATGTTCTCGGAAGCTCGCCGACAGCCGTGACCCGCAAACGGCTGTTCAACTGTAAATAAATGTATGCAACTGTACATGTTTAAACAAACATTCCTTTTTTGAGTCCTGACTGTAAAAAGGGTGTATGTTGACTAGAAGGCGGCGATGAAACGCCAAGAAAATGGCGGTACCATATGGCGTAATTCAGATTAAAAATCTAAACTAGTGTGGTGTACTTGACGTATTAAATGGGGAAAAAAAATAAATAAATAAAAATTTGCAAAAAAGATACAAAAAAAAAAAAACCTGTTCATTATTGGTCTAAGTTGCATTGTGTGATGAAAGTGCTTCAAATGCATCGACTCTGTTACCTGATTTTATTGTATATTGAAGAATAAGACAAAAAGAGCATTACATTTTTGTATATATTGGATTTTTGTAAATTTTTATTTGATTCTAATGCAACACAAAAGTACCAAATTCATTTAATAAAGTACACTGTGGTCATTTTATACGTCTCCCTCGCCACGTTCTTTTCAGGCGAAAAGCTGAAGATTTTAAGAGATGTTAAGAGCCATGATCGGACCCTTGACCTTTAACCTTGAACCCCGACCTGCTCAGACGTGTGCTCGAACTGGATTCCGTTTCATTCGTGAATCCTACCGAAGAAACAGAAATCCACCAGGTGCGATCGCTGGACCTGAAACAGAGCAGCTTCGAAGATGGCTTTAAGCCCCGCCCACTTCACGATCATGTCATTCCCCCTTGAAATCATTTATTTTATTATTTTTTTAAAAAACTCCCGGCAGGTTCTAGGATTTAAAAAGGAAAAGAACGCACGATAATTCGGAGTTTGTCCTGCACACGTGCCTAGTTAACAGGAGAAATGGGTTCTCGGAGGGGTCCGAAAGATTTATTGGATAATTAAGCCTCGGAAAACGGTTCTACGTGGAATCCTGTATGATACGGAAACTCTCTGTTGCAAGGACGTTCTACGAAAGGGTTCAGAGTGTAACGAACCCTTCATTATTAAACAAAGCTGACGAAGAACTGCTGACTGCTAACTTAAAAGAAAAAAGGTTCTAAGAATAGTTAGCCAAGTGTTGAAAACCTCAGAGGTTCCAGGTTCTAAGAAGAAAATAATTTCCCAATAGGAAAAGGTCTTGTGGGGTGTTCCCCGTATGTAGTGGTTAGTACCTACCAAAAGTGGTCCAAGGCGATAGGGTCACGTGTGCGTGAGCATCAGTACTGGACCATGGAGTAATGGAAGAAGGTGTCACTTACCTGGGGAAGAGACGGCACCAGGATGCACTACGGGAAGAAGGTGAGCTGGCAGAGGTAGTGTGATGCTCTGAGGAACGTTCCGCGTTCATGTGGATGTTACTTTGACACGTACCACCTACCTAAACATCGCTGCAGACCGGGTACACCCCTTCATGGTAACGGTATTCCCTAACAGTGTCTTCTTTCAGCAGGATAACGCGTCATGCCACACTGCAGAAATAGTTCAGGAACGGTTCGAGGAACACGACGAAGAGTTCAAGGTGTTGACTCGGCCTCCGATTTCCCCAGATCTCAATCCGATCCAGCTTCTTCTTTCCAGACCGCAGCTTTCAAGACCGAATTTCTGAATGCTAAATTCTTTAAAAAACAAAAAACAAACAAACAAAAAAAAAACACTGTAGGGTTGTACGACTCAGCAACGGAGAAGAAAAAAAAAAAAATTCAAGCTTGAAACAAGTTATAAATGCAGCCTGTGGCAGAGACTTCCAGTTACAGCTTGCGTAAAATTCGAATACGCCCGGAGGCGTTCCGTAATCAAGCGCTTTTAAAAAGGTCCCTAATTGGTAGGAGCTGATGGAAAAAAGCAGCTGCTCTTGGTGTACAATGAGCAAATGAACGAGCAATAACTGACCCAGACCTAATCAAAAAAATACGTTTTTATTTTTAGCGTTTTTTCATCTACAATTAGTGCACCACTGGGCGGATCAGTACAGGGTCACACGCCGCACGATGGTCACACGGATGCGCTTTGCATCGCCGTGTTCGTGCTCACGCTCCCCAGTCCATTACAGAAACAGTAAGCTCTGAAGTGCTAGCGGGGCTAACAATGAGCTCATCTGCACAAAGATAACACATTCCTTCATTAATAACGACGTTACGGACAGACAGAAGGTTCAAGAAGAACAAAAAGCAGTCGGGTGTTTGTTCCCACTACGATGCTTTAGATATTATGTACATAATCATCGATATGTATACGGAGTTGCCGGTTTATCAGATCCACCTACCGTGTAGATATACAATTACCGATTGGTCAGAAGTGTGTTGATTAATTTTCTCCGACAGCGGCTGTGACAGTAGCGCAGCTCCAAATCGCACATTTATATCAATGCGCTCGTTCTGATACGTTATCGTTTCTATAGCAACTTGCTGTATTGACTTGTATCACGCACTTATATCCATCCTGACACGTGTAGATTTGTTGATATGTCAGGACGTGTTTATTTAACGCTCGTGGAAGGAGTCTCCAGCGTCAGCGTTTTGTAACAGGCGAAGCTGTAACTAAGTTTTCCAACATACTGCGATTTTTATTTTTATTTTTAATTCTAATTAAAGAGCACGTTCTGAAACGTGCCTAATTTTGTTTGAGGTCTTATACCGATCGATTTACACGCATCCGAGGTCCACTTTAACGCGCTCATAATTTAAACTGCAGCGTTACCTTTTTTTCCCCCCCCAGTGTCACAAACGACTCTTTAAATGATCCGTTCTAAAGGATTCGTTCTAAACTCCTCCTTTCAGAGAGCATGCTCTGCTCTGATTGGTCAGGCGTATCAGTCTGTCGTGATCGGTCTACCGCCGTCGGCGTGCAGCCGATGAAGACCAGAGGCGGGGCTTTTTGTTACGAACCTACGTAGGTCAGTACAGGAAGTAAAGTCTGGAATCACTAACGACTCGATTCAGCCGTTCAGAATCGATTCCTTCTTTCGGGAGTCGATAACTCCGTTTGTCGTGCGCTCTGATCTTTGAAAGTTTTTTTTCTGGGCGGTAACAGTAACTCCACTTTATCACACCACACAATGGTTGATTATTTTCCTATAAAAGCACGACCTGACTGTAGGGTTACATCATATAAAAGATAGGTAGGTAGATGCATCTAAAACTGGCAACTTGGTATAAGTGTGTATGTATTTTTCCTATTCAGAAAATCATACCAAACACCTTTTAAAACACCTTTTAGAAGTCGGATGCAATAAAATCGCAGATATAAAAGCAATAATCATGATGCTTAGTAGTTGTTCTGCTGGTCAAGTGTTCATATTCCAGGAATGTTGTGATTTCCCTCATTAATGTGACAGCTCGGTATTCTTCTTCTTCTTATTATTATTATTAATCAAGCCTTGATTTTAGCAGAACCATGCCATCTTAAAACAAGAAAAATCGAGAATAATCCGAAAGATTTTGAGCCAAACGACCTTCACAGTCAAACGCAGTATATCCCATTCAGTCCCGAATCACAGATAATCACAGTATGTTTCATTTAAAAAGTATTTTTCCCATTATTATGTCAATCGTGACATTTTTTTTTTATATGTAAGAAATACGTTCATTTTAAAATCGCACCAGCTCTAAAAGCCATTTCGTCATTTCTGACATCAAGTAACCAAAAGGCCTCGTTTGTTTTGGCAGTGGTCCTTCAAAACGATCGAAGTGTGCAAATAAGTAAAAAAACAAACAAACGAAAAACAACATAAGAAACACACGATGCACGGTCTTCCACTTCATGTGCACACGAGACATAATACACACCGTTATTAGAGATTCCTTTTGTTTTGTTTTTTTTCGGTGACATTTGCCGACGTGCCCATGCCACGAATATCAGTAACATCAAAAGATCACACATCTAGAGGATATATTAATTTGGTAGCACTTCCAGTTCTCTGTTAAAGTTATGCTGGGAATAAAAGTCGTAGAGTTTTGTTTTTTTTTTTAGCCCGAGAGGAAGCCGTGCCGTTCCTCTTCAGGCGTGCTGTGCAATCGGTCGTAGAGCACCTGAAAGAACTTCGTGTTATTCGTCTTTGGGGCGCATGTGGAATCGCTCCAGGAGAGCTCGTAGGATGCTGCCGGGTATCTTTTGGTGTCGGTCGATAAGCTCTTGAACCGCTGCCTGCACCTGAAGAAAGGTTCGGATTGGAGAAATTATTATAATCAACTGCATATTTTATGAAGTAAGGCATTTTTTGCCACGATATGACTGACTGCTCTGTGAGGCACCAATGAGGACACCAGCATTCGTACTGATGATCTCAGGTCATAGCTGTTGTGTCGCACGGACGGCAGGGCGATATGAATGGGCAGGTGGATGGACGGATGGTTGGTTGGATAGATGAGGAGTTGGACAGATGGATGGGTGGTTGGATGGATGGACGGATAGACAGATGGATGAGTGGTTAAAGAGATGGATTGATTGGACAGATTAACAGGTTGAGAAGTGGTTGTATGTGTGGATGGAGGGATGAAAGGTCGGTAGGATGCTGATTGAATGGAATGGGTGGTGGGATTCACAAAATGCTAGGAGAGTAGGTTGAGTGAATGGATGGATGGATGGATGGATCCATCCAACCACCCATCTATCTGTCTAACTCATCATCTATCCAACCAACCATCCGTCCATCCACCTGCCCATCCGTATTGCCCTGCCGTCCGTCCGTCCATCCGTGCAACACAACAACTATGACCTAAGATGGGTTGGTTGGTTGGGTTGAGTGGATGGATGGCAGGTTGATCAGTTGGATGGATGGATGGATGGATGATAGACGGCTGATCGATCCTTGATAGATGTACGGTTGGATAGATGGATGTATGAGTGAGTGAATGGTTGGTTGGAGAAATGGATGGACTGATTTGTTGATCCTGAATGGACAGACATGGATGGATGGAAGGGCAAATGTTTGGTTGGTTAGTTGGATGGATGGACGAATGAAGGGATGTTTGGTTGGAGAGATGGATGGATAGATTAATAGGCTGAGAAGTGGTTGGATGAGTGAATGGATGGATGAATAGTTGGATGGATGAATGGAGGGATGATTGGTGGGATTAATGAATGGTAGAAGAGTAGGTTGAGTGAACGGATGGGTGTATAGTAGGTTGAACATGGATGGATGGATGGGTTGTTGATTAGATGGATTAACTGGATAGATGTTGGCTATTGGATGGATAGCTGTATGGCAGGTTGGACATATGAATGAATGGATGGGTGGATAGATAGTTTGATGGTTGGATGGATGGATTAATGGATGACACTCTCAGTCTCTGTATAAGCCTGTGTGTGTAGTTGCGTCTCTCTCTTGGTCTCTGTGTGTATTTATTTACGACTCTCTCAGATCCCGTACCTTTTCTGCCAACTCGGCCGCTGTGAGTTTGGGATCATAGGGAATGGGGTCGCCTAGGTAAGTGCGGAATTTGACCGGGAATCCTCCGTAGATAGGCGCGATCGGGAGACGAAACCTCTCATACAGCCATCTAAAAAATCCTGAAGAGGACATTTGTGATTCATCAGCAGGATGCTAAACTCATTACACTGGGTGGAATTATAGAATGACCTTACACAAGACTTACTCAAATTTCCCAGAGAGCGGAATCCCTCCCGGACGTTCTGAGTAAACATGGGAATGATTGGCTGAAGAGAAAGAAAAGAGGCGAAGCAGTGGGACTTTAGTGGATCAGAAAATGTAGAAATGCAGTTCTCACTTTCCAGGACGTGTTTACGATAACGTACCACTTTGGAATCGATGGCCACTTGTGCGAAGCCCTTGCGTTTGCCCCACAGCAGCGTGTACGTCTCGTCGCTGAACAGAGCCTCCCGTACGCCTCCGGGAGAGATTCCCAGCAGGTGACCGCTGCGCAGAGCCTTCACGCACTCCTCCTGCGGCCCATGGATCACGCTGAACACCTCCAGCAGCAGCTTGAACCCTGACGGTATAAAAAAAAAAAAAAAAAGCAAGACATTATCATATAGCTAGTAATAAATTAGATGATAATGCAAGGGAGATCACGCTAACTGTGTTTATTAGCTGTCAGAAAAGTCGCTTTTCTTACTTGCATATTTTAAATTATTTATAAAATCTACCAGAAATTTTTGTGTTCTATGAGGACACGATATGCAAATAAAGCAGAAGACAAGGCCACGGTGCCTTCACTGGGACTGTCAAGCACAGAGGCCACACCTCCTTTAATGAGACTAACAGACACAGAGAACACGCCTCCTTCACTGAGACAGACAACCAGTCACACTGCATTAGGAATGACAGAGGCCACACCTCCTTCACAACAACTGACAGAGGCCACACCTTCTTCATAAGAATAGACAGAGGCCACACCTCCTTTGTTAGGACCTCCAGAAGCCACGCCTAGTTCATTAGGACTGACAGAAGCCACGCCTAGTTCATTAGGACTGACAGAAGCCACGCCTAGTTCATTAGGACTGACAGAGGCCGCGCCTAGTTCATTAGAATTGACAGAGGCCACACCTCCTTCATTAGGACTGACAGAAGCCACGCCTCCTTCATTAGGACTGACAGAAGCCACTCCTCCTTCATTAGGACTGACAGAAGCCACAACCTCCTTCATTAGGACTGACAGAAGCCACGCCTCCTTCATTAGGACTGACAGAAGCCACGCCTCCTTCATTAGGACTGGCGGGCCATACCTCCTTCATCCTGCCTGTTTACCTGGGATCTTGAACAGGAAGTGATCAGCCACCGAGTGACACGCACGGCCTTTCTGAATGATCACTCTCGCTAGGAAGTAGTAGTAGTCGATGGGAATCGCTCCGTGATAGTAGACGATGAGGGCGGGGCCTTCTTCTGGAATCTTCTCTAAACCACAGATTTCATAACCTGATATGAAAAAAGAGGTTAATAATGTCCTCCCCTTACTAGACAATATTCTTATTTTATTTCTATTTGTCATTTTTAAACTGTATTACAAAATAAATCTATTCCTATGTTCACTGCACACACTGTACTTTCTATACATTTTGACAAAGATAGAATAGTTCTACTGTCAATATTTTGACCCGTCCCCCACCGCCGGCCCCTCGGTGCCGTGCCGTGCCATGCCATACACACCGTGCCATATGGCTCCGTGGCCGTCCCACAGCGTGGCCAGCGTCTTCCTGGCGCAGTCCCACAGGTTATAAGAGTAGGCCTCTCTCAGCTGGTTCTTGCGCTTGTACACATGCAGGAAGAGGATGGACAGGTAGAGCAGGATGACAATGACGAAAGGCAGGATGAAGACGATGGCCAGGGGCGTGAACACCCACAGCAGGTACTCCAGGAAGCTGAGGTAGTCCTGAAGATTCCCCCAAGCCACCCAGTCCTCCCAGGCCACGAGGAGACACCTGAGGACACCCACAGTTTCGTCCCCTGACCAGCACGACTCGTTCTGTCCAGACATACTGCTGCTGCTTCAGCCCGTCCCTCTGCCAGCAGGCGGACGGCTCCGGCTCGGGTTCCGACTCCGGCTCCAACACGCGTGCCTGAGTTAGATGAGAGCAAGTAAATTCTCTGGCATTTTGTTTTCAAAACCATATTCTTGAACTCCTACAGGAAGAAAACACATGTAACAGCAGGGAAACAATATGCAATTACTTGGAAAAAAAAAAAAAAAAGTAAATATTTCTGTTACAGTCGCATCTGATAAATAAAATCTTAGATCAAATACAACAAAAGCACATAGGATTCAGACGTGAACGTCTATTTTATTTTGACACCGACTTTTTATTTTCGACACTGACATGCAAATAAATTACTATTTAAACCGTCGATTTTACCGAAAATCGAAAATGACAAGCCTGAAGACAGTCCGATATTGTGTTTAAGACCGATAACAAATTTCTAACATTTCTAACTCACACTAACCATCTGACTACGTGTCGCGACGAATTCCTTAAACACCGGGGCATTAAAACACAAATGATATCATTAAACAAACACATTAAACAGAAATAATAATTAAATACTTACTCTTTTTTTTGGACAACACGCCCTCAACCTGCTTCTCCTCCACATCTAATATACATGCTAAAACCTTAATAAAACTCACATAACTGTCTATTACGGTTGTTGTTACTCTATTTTCCTTCCGGGTTTACCCACCGGCTTTCTTTACATGTGTCACGAACCGGAAGCATTTGCCTCCGCCATCAACTTCCGTCGCTGTCTCTTCAAAACAAAAGTCATCGGCTTCGTTCACGCTGCATATACACTTCAGTGATTCGAGTTGGTACACGCGAATGATTTTCACCTTGCGTGGCCTGTCAAGATTGTTATTTATTTAAATATGATTAAATACATCTATTGTATATTTATTCATTATTAGTACAATTATAAACGTGAGTTATTAATATACACAAGCTGGTTTGTATGGCATGCGGGGAGGGGGGTGTTCTATTTTATTTATTTAGTTAGTTCGTTCGTTCTGTTTATTTATTTAGCTGTATTGAATTCATTTAATTATTTTATGTCCTATTTATTTATTTCGCTAGTTTGTTTGCGTATTTATTCTCTAACAAATTTGATCAATTAAGCAGGAAGGGTGTTTGTTGCTAGATCTACAAGGAGCAACGAAATCTTACTTCTTGATTTTTAATTTTTTTTTAAATCCAGTACAAAGATTCGTCCATAAAAATATTATTAAATACACGAGCTGCTCCGCTCTTTTAGAGACTTTTAACTTGTCGTCTGTTCTCCCAGAATTCTTTGCGCAGTTTTCCCGCACATGTGAGAGGCAAACACTCTGATCACTTTTTAATTCTCGGCTGCTTGTTTGAATCTTGCACTACTTTGATTTCTGTTATTTATTTATTTATTCATTTATTTATTTATTTATTGATACGCGAGGTAGTGACGTCATGTCGGCCCTAATGAAGTGCGTGTGCTGATTGGCTGCTCCGGAATCCGCTCATGTTAGGCAGCGTGTAAATCATTTGATCATTTTATAGTTTGCCGTAATGATCAATCAGGTGAAATGGCACTCTGGTCCAATCGCTGAGATCTTTTTTCATCAGGGTGCAGAAGAGGAAATGACGATACACTGCTTTTATTCCAGAGCTTTTGTCAAGTACGTGCCTGATCTTAATGCATCCTTAAATTGTCATTTGTGACACAAAAGCACTAATGAGATATATGCATGTATAGTTCTTAACATGCTGGACTACTTTTCCTTTCATCTTTGTTCATTTAGATGCATTGCACAGTTCCCGTCTTCTCTCAGTCTTCTACTACTACTATGTAGCTAAAAGTATGTGCACCCCTGACCATCACACCCGTATGAGGTTCTTCCACAAAGTTACAAAATCTTATAGAACGTCTCTGTACGCCATAGCGTTACAACTTCCCCTCACTGGAATTTGAGCACTGTTCCAGCACGACGCGAGCTCCGTGAAGACACGGTGTGTGTGAGGGTTGGAAGATCTCGAGCGTCCTGCGCAGAACCATGACTTCGACCCCACTGAACACCTTCGGGACGGACTGGAATCGGAACCTCGTTGACATCCCGACATCGGCGTCTGATCTCAACCTCACTAACGCTCTTGAAGCTGAATGGACACGAATCCCCGCAGTCACGTCCCAAAATCTAGCGTAAAGCCTTCCCAGAAGAAAGACTGGAGCGCGTTATAACAGGAAAGCCGGAATAAGTCAATCTGGAACGAGACGGATGTTCGACAAGCACGTGTTCAGGGTGTGATGTTCAGGTGTCCACGATCGTTTTGATTATTTTTGTTTATTCGTAGACATTTCCTTAACGTGTCGCTTTAAGGTATGAGGATGCTCTGTGTTTGTTTTGTTTGGAGCACTGTTTCAGGAGCACCTTAAACGATGAGCTTTAAAGAGCATTCGTCTCGATGATTGACGGAACCACCGAATCTGCCATGATTCAATTTAATATCCTCTGATAGAACTTTGCTCAGAATCTCATGCAGGTGTGATGTTCCTTCAAGGATGATGATGATGATGATGATGCAGCACACCGTATAAAGGAGCGTACTTGCCCTTTAAGAGACTCGTTATTATCGTATTTTATGCGATACGGACGAAATTAAAAGACGAGATGAGACCTCGATCCGTTGTTTTTGCCGTAATGTTATGTACGTCGTCTGTGCGTTTCCTGTTGCAGCGATCGAGAGCTGTATAGATCGGATTTCAAGTCTCTGCAGAGTCAGACCCAGGACGGAGCGCGAGGTGTGTAAGCGCCGAGATTCGTGTTCTTTTTACATGAAGTGAGACGAATGAAGCTCTTAACCCTGTTGACTTTCTGTTGTATGCAGTCTGTCAGGAGGAGGAGGATGAAGATGAGGAGTCCAGCTGCTCTGAGGAAGAGGAGGAAGCAGTGCTGGATGAAGAAACCATGCTGATGGTCAGTTTGGGGCTCCCCGTAGCGTTCGCCAGCTCCTCGCTTCAGAGCAGAGCGGTACGTCTTCGTCTGTGGTGTTTATTTTCTTTATAGAACGACGTGAATGTGGAAACGTTTGGGTCTGTTTTCTTGGCAGATGTTTTTAATGATGTATTGTGATTATTATCAGAGTTTTAACATTTTCTCTGTGTACTGCGAAGAGCAAGAATGGATACCGGGTGAAGAGGAGCAGCAGCACAGAGCGCTGGGAGAACTCCGATTATAATAAAAGCACACAGCTGGTGATGGGCGAAGAGGAGCGTGAGAAGGAACCTGAGGAAGAAGAGCGTGAGGAGAAAGAACGAAAGGAGGAAGAGTGTGAGGAGAAAGAACGAAAGGAGGAAGAGTGTGAGGAAGAACCCGAGGAAGAAGAGTGTGAGGAAGCGGAGGTGAAGGCTGTCGTGGACGAGATTTGCACAGAGCCGGAGTCTAACACTGATGTAATTGCACCCTGACGTTAGAGTTTATATTAATCTGTCTGTCTGTTCTTTCTGTCTGACTGTCTGGGTCTTAATCTGTCTGTCTGTCTGACTGACGTCTGTCTGTGTGTTTATTAATCTGTCTGACTTTTTGTCTGCCTGTTAACCCATTTGTCTCTCTGCCTAGTAATCTTTCTGTCTGTCTATTAATCTGTCTGTCTATTTTTTAACCTGTCTGTCTGTCTATTAATCTATGTCCATTAATTTGGCTGTCTGTCTATTAATCTACCTGTCTGTCTGTCTATTCCTCTACCTGTCTGTCTGTCTATTCCTCTACCTGTCTGTCTGTCTATTCCTCTACCTGTCTGTCTGTCTATTCCTCTACCTGTCTGTCTGTCTGTCTATTCCTCTACCTGTCTGTCTGTCTATTCCTCTACCTGTCTGTCTGTCTATTCCTCTACCTGTCTGTCTGTCTATTCCTCTACCTGTCTGTCTGTCTGTCTATTCATCTACCTGTCTGTCTGTCTATTCCTCTACCTGTCTGTCTGTCTATTCCTCTACCTGTCTGTCTGTCTATTCCTCTACCTGTCTGTCTATTAATTAGTCTGTCTGTGAAAAGTTCAATAATACTTTTTTTTATTATTATTATTATTTCTACAGAAATAATTGAATATTGAAAAACAGGATATTGAGTAAAACAGTTCTGTCACGGAATAAACTGCTTCCAGTCAGAGTTTGTAATTGATATTTAAAAGAAAAACGAAACGATATGATGGACAGATATCTCGTAAAGGTGTACTGTGACATCATTTCTCTGGATATTTATATCACTGTGTCCATCAGCCTTTATTACTGCGTTTACGGGAAAGTGTGCCTCTCACAGTCGCATAAACCTCTGTCTGTTAATCGGCTGTACGTGTGGTTATATTATTTCCCAGCATGCCTGGCTGCAGTACTGGAATCTCCATGGAGAGAGCCTGTTGTGGACGGGCTGGGTGGAGAAACACTCCGAGTTCTCCAGCGCGTCTCCTCCGGCTCCGTGGGCATGTCCTGAGTGGAGGGAAAAGTGGGAGGAGCATGCTAATCAGACGTATGGCTATTACTGGGAGCAGTTTAACTACTGGGCTTCTCAGGGCTGGACTACGGCCGAGACGACCGGCGCCGACGCTGCTCGAGACGAGGGACCGCACGCCGAGGAACACCGTGAACAGCTGGATGTGATGGAACCGGAGAAAGGAGGACATGAGTCTTGCTGTGATCGTACGTCAGGAGAACTGGAGAAGTTTCCGGGAGAAGAAAGCCCCACTGACATCACAGAGCTGGTTGGCAGTTTAAACTTGGAGACAGAGAAGCGCGAGCATGATGATCTTAATAAAACTTTACACTGTAGTTATGCTAATGAGCCTAATGACGGAGAAGACCGGAAAAGACCGGCTTCATCGGGCAGCACCAGCACGGAGAGTAAGTTCAGCATGTTAAAGATGCAGTCGGAAATGTTTAGAAGTGTGTATAAACCGGCAATAATCGTATCATAATCATAACATTTCATTGCTGTGCCATGGATCTGGCCCTTATCTACGTTTCATGCTTTAGCTCCGCCCCTTTTTCATTAAAGTCCACTTTTGCATTAAGGGGGCTTCCGTTTTTGTTGTCTCAGTGAATGAGGTGTGGCCTATGTATCTGTCAGTGAAGGAGGTGTGGCCTCTGTATCTGTCAGTGAAGGAGGTGTGGCCTCTGTATCTGTCAGTCTCAGTGAAGGAGGTGTGGCCTCTGTATCTGTCAGTCTCAGTGAAGGTGTGGCACCTGTATCTGTCAATCTCTGTGAAGGAGGTGTGGCCTATGTATCTGTCAGTCTTAGTGAAGGAGGTGTGCCCTCTGTATGTCAGTCTCAGAGAAAGAGGTGTGGCCTCTGTATCTGTCAGTCTTAGTGAAGGAGGTGTGCCCTCTGTATGTCAGTCTCAGTGAAGGAGGTGTGCCCTCTGTATGTCAGTCTCAGTGAAGGAGGTGTGGCCTCTGTATCTGTCAGTCTCAGTGAAGGAGGTGTGGCCTCTGTATCTGTCAGTCTCAGTGAAGGTGTGGCACCTGTATCTGTCAATCTCAGTGAAGGAGGTGTGGCCTATGTATCTGTCAGTCTTAGTGAAGGAGGTGTGCCCTCTGTATGTCAGTCTTAGTGAAGGAGGTGTGCCCTCTGTATGTCAGTCTCAGTGAAGGAGGTGTGGCCTCTGTATCTGTCAGTCTCAGTGAAGGAGGTGTGGCCTCTGTATCTGTCAGTCTCAGTGAAGGTGTGGCACCTGTATCTGTCAATCTCAGTGAAGGAGGTGTGGCCTATGTATCTGTCAGTCTTAGTGAAGGAGGTGTGCCCTCTGTATGTCAGTCTCAGAGAAGGAGGTGTGGCCTCTGTATCTGTCAGTCTTAGTGAAGGAGGTGTGCCCTCTGTATGTCAGTCTCAGAGAAGGAGGTGTGGCCTCTGTATCTGTCAGTCTCAGTGAAGGAGGTGTGGCCACTGTGTGTCAGTCTCACTGAAGAACTGATTCACTGATTTAAAACTCTTTTTCTGTTTCAGAAAGCAATGAGAAACCGAAGTCCAGTACTCAGCCGAATAGAGACAGCCAGCCAGCGAAGAGCGGCTCCAAGGAGGATGACAGTGACGAGGACGAGCCATCAGAGAGAAAAGCAAAAATGAAAAGAAGGTAACCCCTCGTTTATATGTATTTAGTGTGCAGTGTTTTTTCCAGCTTTAGTGCTTTTCTATTAAAACCTAACAAATACTTCCGAATACTTGTAGCTAATGAGAGCAAGTTGTTTAACGCATCTATAAACTGATCACTTGTATTGAACCATTTTAGCTTTTTATTAGAGCTGTAAATGGGACGTCATGTCTGTTTTTCCCCACAGTCACGAGCTAGACGTCGATGAACTCGCTCAGATGCCTGCTGACGAAGCGTGGGAGAGTCTGGGCCTCAAACGCGACCCTCAACACAAGTAAGACCCGTGCACCGTCTCACGCTCGCGCACGTGTGTGTTCAGAATCACACGGTGTATTTGTGTTGCTGCAGGTTCGTGAGTGTTTTAAAGTTCAGGAGAACTCCGGCGAGAACTCAGAGGAAGGCCAAGTGGAGACAGAAAGCCAGCTGCAAAATCAACAAGCACGTGTTCTTCACCGAGGACGGAGAGACGGCGGAGCCCAAGATCCACCACACACTCCAAAAAGTGGGACAAAGAAAATCATTTCACATACACAAGCACTCATCAAGGAAGTGTAATACTGAAGTACTGAAGCTCATCGTCCAGTTAGGAGGCACTTTACTACATATTTTCAATGACCCTCTTCATTCTAGGTGCAGAATTTCCTCCAGACGGTCCGAACTGAGAATGACTCCGAGAAGACGGCGGCGCCAGTGCTGGACAGAACGGGAGACGGACACGGCGCTCCAAATCCACAGGATTGTCCAGAGGAAAAGCTGGAGGAGTTTAAGGAGACTTCTCATCTTGGAGAGCATGGAGAATGTGAAGAACGCTTATTCAGCGAGCAGCAGGTCATAACCGAGCTGGAGCCAGAACCAGAGCAGGAATCGCATGTTCCTTCAGACTGTCATGAGCAGGAACACGGAAGGGAACATATCCCTCTGGACATCCCAGACTTCCTCCTTCCCGATGCGCCAGAAGATGAAAATGGAGGTTAGCATGCAGCACGTTTGATTAGCCCGGTGTGGGACTGAGGGCATGTCGTTAGCATTCGTGTATACGGATGTGTTTTTTTTTTTTTTTTTTAAACGTATTTTACTAGCTAACCTGACAGGATTTCTGTGAAGGTTTTGTAAGTAATGTTTATAAATGTTTACAGTCTGAGATAGTCTGAGACTTTAACAATTTTAAACTACTCTGCTTGCTTGAACGGGTTTATATCGTTCAGCCGAGAATGAGAAGTCTTCAAAGAAGAAGAAAAAGAAGAAGAAGGCTAGAAATAGGAGGAGGAGGAGGGACGTTGGCGCGGACATGCCTCCCGAGATCGCAGCCGAGCCGGAGTTGGCCAAGTACTGGGCTCAGCGCTATCGGCTGTTCTCCCGTTTCGATGAGGGCGTTAAACTGGATCACGGTCAGTCAGAGCTATGTTTTTAATAAAGCGTTTCACTTTTATGATGAACATATTTTTATATTTTTTTTCCCCGTTAAATAACATTATGCATTTTGGAGTAGGTGCTTATTATGGGGCCAAGCACCGAGGGATCATTTTGATATCAGATATCAACCCTGGTGCTTGGCCCCCTGTTATCGCTGCTCCGTTTTACTCCTGTATCCCGTATGTTAATCAGTTCTTTATTAGGAATGAAAACTCCATTATGTTAGCTGTTAATTCACGCCAGCTGGCTGAGATCAGTTTATTTAGGAAGTCGTTCAGGCTTCTGGAGAGTTATTTTAGGCCACTGCCTGGATGTTTATTCATTTTGAAGTGCCTCGGTCTGATCGGTGTGACTGTAGCGGAAGTTAAATGCTGCGTTGGATACTGCTGAATAAAGATGAAAAGAAAGAGAAATTTAAAATAATGAACCGGAGACAGTTTAGTATATCGGAGCTGTCATTAGAGTAGTGCGGGTATGACTTTATAGATTTTACCAAAAGAGCCCATTTTTAAGGAATTACCATTGTGGAACTAGTGCAGACATCATAGTGACAGGTGTGTGTGTGTGCGTGTGTGTGAGAGAGACAGAGAGGGAGGGAGGGGGAGAGAGAGAGAGAGAGAGAGAGAGACAGACAGAGCCAGAGTGAGTGAGCGAGGTAGGGAGGGAGGGAGGGAGGGAGGGAGGGGGGGATTTGGCCAGGAGTGCATCGCCTGATGAACTGCCTGTGTCTGCAGGGAGAAATGCTGACGTTACTCAAAAAGCCCTTCACGCCTCCTGCATCAGAGCAGGGAAAGAGATTTTGACAGAAAGAGAGAGATATTCCATGTTTCAGAGGTGAGGAATAGACGAGAAGAATTAAAAAGGGAGACTGGTACTAAAGAGAGGGATTACTTGCTTGTCGTATGTTGTTGGACTGACAGATACATAGACCACGCCTCCTTTACTGGGACTGACAGATGCATAGACCACGCCTCCTTTACTGGGAAAGACCGCGTTTTGTGTTTATTCACGTTGCCTTAGTTTCATCTTTAGATTTAGTTTTCATTTCTGAAACGATTTATTATGAGATCGACACAAACACAGAAGAAATCAGGATGGGGCAAATACTTTTTCACAGCATGGTACATAGGCCACAGCTCCTTCACTTTGACTGAGACACAGAGGACGTCTCATTATTTTAGATTTATGCAGACGCCACCGACTCCCGACTTTTACCCAATACACACTTTTTCTTTTCTTTTTATTCCATTTGATTGCTGTTTATTTCCGCATAGTAACCGAGATTAATCGGAGCGCGATTTGATTAAATTAGATGGAATTGAGCTGTTCTCAGTCACGTTTATCAGATTGTTTTTGTACAAGAGAATCTCCAAAGCTCCGTGACTAACATGCTTTTACAAGTTTCTCAGAGCTCGGATCATCAGGCACCCACTGAGCGTTTGAAATCAGACATCAGAGCTTTTATCTTCTCGTATACATGTCGACAGAGCCAGCGGGATCTTCCCCGACCCACACCTCCCTCTTACATCCACCTAGTAGTTATATATATATATATATATATATATATATATATATATATATATATATAAATATGTACGCCTTTTATGAGAGATAGAGTTGTATATTGATTGAAGATGCTGTGTGTAAAAGAACAATCGATCAGAGTTTCTCTTCAGCATCACAGGAAGTTCCTCCACTGGGCTTGGACATGACGTACATCTGTGACGCGTGTGGAGTGAATTAATAATGATGCACACGGTCAAGTGAGAGTAAGCGAATACTCCTGCAGAAAAGTAAGATTCATGTTGTCTTGGGACGAGCGCACTGGAGTGTCAGTCATATGCTCCACCCGTTTTTTGGGTAGACATTTTCGAGGTCCGTAGGACATTTTGGCTCGACTGCACCGACAAGGATTAAACACGACCTAACGAATCAGTTATTACAATACTAATCTGCGATTTTAAGACCTTTGACCTTGGATTAGGTCATGTTACTCTTTACTGAGACTAGCAAGCACAGAGGCCACGCCTTTCCTCGCTATACTGACAAGCACAGAGTGCACACCACCTTTACTGAGACCAACATGCACATAGAAAAGAATCGCAAAGCACCAAAGGAAATATATTTAATGAAGCTAATAATATAATAAATATGAATATAGTTTAGCATATTGGTAATGAAGTTGTACGGTAAAAATATCATAAATAATATCGAGAAGAACGGTTTGTTGGCGCCACCGTGTGTTTAAGGCATAAGACGTAAACAGGAAGTTGTTTCGGAGACCGCACGGCTCGCTGCAGGTGTTTTATTCTCAAAGGACTGAGAAACACAAGAGGCGGAAAAAATCGGAGCTGTCTGGTGGAGCCTGAAACAGATGGTGTTGATATGCGTAGAGAAACAGGAGGACACAGTCTGTTAAACTTTCCATCGCCTCGGAGCTTTGCGAGAGTCTAGGTCTGGAACGAGGCATTCGTCATGGAAACGTCAAGCCATTCTGTACTTAAACTTCCAAGTTTGGTGGTTTAATAGTCAGGCTTGACAGCTGTGCTTTAAAACCAGGTCCTGATTGACGCGAGCTCTCGTCAATCAGCAGCTCGCTGCCTCCTAGTGGTGAACCCATGCAATCGCAACCAATCAGAAATGGGAAAACATCTATGTTAATATCTTATATTAGTATTTATCTTTTGCTTTGACATAGTAAATATTATCTACACCAGACAGCCACTTGAGTGTAGCTTCATAGTTTCAGTTTGACTAAGCAGACCAGATTCAGCTCTGGAAACGTGTGTGGTTTCTCCCCAGAGGGCTGGTTTTCCGTCACGCCTGAGAAGATAGCCGAGCACATTGCTCAGAGAGTGCAAGGTGCGTCCCAGGCGCTGGTCATCGTCGATGCCTTCTGCGGCGTGGGAGGAAACGCTATCCAGTTTGCCCTCACTGGAAACACGGGTACAGCAGTTTTCCACACAATACACAATGTACCAGGTCATGACAACTCCGACACTTTTGAAATCTTTTTAATTTGTTCGTCTTTGTGTTTTAACGTCACTCAGTGATCGCCGTCGATATCGACCCGGTGCGATTAGCACTCGCACGGCACAACGCTGCGGTGTACGGGGTCAGTGAACGGATCGACTTCATCCAGGCGGATTTCCTGCAGGTGGCGCCGCGGCTCCGGGCCGACGTAGTCTTCCTCAGCCCACCGTGGGGAGGACCCGAATACCTCAGCGCTGACGTCTTCAACATCGAGACCATGATGAGCCCTGACGGATATCCTTTAATTAAAACCTTCTACTAATGTTACCTTTTCATAACACAATAACTGAGGACCGCTTGTCCTACGCAGGGTCACGGGGAGCCTGGAGCCTGTCCCGGGGACTCGGGGGAGAAGGTGGGGGGCACCCTGAACGGGGTGCCAACCCATCGTAGGGCGCAATCACGCACTCGTTCGCACACTACGGACAAATTCAAATTGCCAATCAACCTACAGCGCATGTCTTTGGACCGGGGGAGGAAACCTATAGACGTGATGCTATATCTCCATAACGCTTTAGCATATTCAGACCGAACTTGGTATATGTCGTCATGACACGAGGGTACCTGTTTCATGACATGAGGGAACAGCGCCACCCAATGTTCACGAGATACGAAAAAAGCACATTTTTGCTTATAACTTCTAAACAGTTTGTCATAAAATCATGACCATGCTAATATCATGCTTTCTTATCTGCTTACTTTGCCCCCCTGTAGTGCTTGGCCCCATAATTGCTGCTTGCAGCTATAATTATTATTATTATTATTATTATTATTATTATCAACAGCGCCACTTCCAAAAGGAACTTTAGCACGAGTACAGTTCTAGAGTCATAGTTGGGAAATGGCTGTGGTATAAGAGGAATAAAACACTTCTGGACGTGCTGTTATTGCTAATTTACCTATAACCGCACACCCCATATATAGGGTAGTAGCTTTCTGGGATTGGACCGAATTTTAAAAATCAGACCGACATTGAGATGCTGAGATCGTCGTAAGTCACTTGTTCATGATGTGGTGTTTGATCAGTACAGCGTGTATGCTGCTGAAATTCCTTAACCTGCTCATACATTTGAAATTTTCAGGCTGGCCAAAATGATTTCGGAAAACGTCGTGTATTTCCTCCCACGGAATGCCGATATGGAGCAGGTGAGAGCTCGATCGATCGTGATCGTACAGAGAGAGACAAACGTCAGACCAAATCAATCCTTAAAGTAATCGTATACAGTCGAGGTTATAAGTTTACATGCATGTTGCAGAATTTACGCAAAAAAACGAACCAGTTCAAAAGTTTACATTTTGAGTTTTCTCAGCTTGCCTTAGTTTTTATCTTATCTTAGACAATTGGTCTAAGTCGAATCAGACAATTTTAGTATGAGCTCTACACAAAAACCGAATAAATCATTGGATTTGGGGGGGGGGCAAATACTTTTTCACAGCACTGTGACAGTTTGCCCATTCTGCAAGGCGTATGTAAACTTCCGACCTCGACTGTATCGTATCAGATCACATTACTTTAAAACGGTTGTAAGTCATATTAATGTCAACTTGTACGAAGAGATAAACATGCAAATTGCAAGCAGATGCAGAGACTGTATAAAGTGAAATAAAGTGAAATAATGATGTTCTCACTTCATCACGCTTTGTGCCGTCGTCTTCCCGACACTGGCTATTCACTGTTTAATATTTTATCTGTGCATTTTGTCCTAACGTGCCTCACTGAGCACTCACAGCTCCAGATAATTACACTTAATTAAAATAGTTCTCTCTCTCTCTCTCGCTCTCGCTTTCTCTCTCTCTCTCGCTCTCGCTTTCTCTCTCTCGCTCGCTCTCTCGCTCTCTCTCTCTCTCTCTCTCTCTCTCTCTCTCTCTCTCTCTCTCTCCATAGATCGCATCTCTCGCTGGTCCTGGTGGGAAGGTGGAAGTGGAGCAGAACTTCCTGAATAACAAACTGAAAACCATAACTGCATATTTTGGCAATTTAATCAAGTCCGATTCATAGTCGATTCAACTTTTTAAATTTTTTTTTAAAACTCCCTCCGAATCCGATTTCCCGTGCAACGTGTACTGTATATACGGTCTTTATTTATTATTTCATATTAGAATGAATTATTCCTCTTACAGGTGACCCCCAATGTCTTTGTACATCTGTATGTTTTTCTATTAAAAGTCGATGCAAATGAAATACCATCTAACCCTGCAGCAGGACTGCGAGTGTGGGGGACAATGCTCAAATATTGTTCAACCCTTCCGGCATAATAGCAGCCGTTGTCTCCAATGTTTTATCGATATCTTCTTCCGAGTGTAAATGTGGATAAAAAAATAACACCCCGGCGGTCCATGTTTTGTACCGTAACGTGTGTGTGTGTGTGGGCGGAGTTTTTGTAGATTTTTCTGTGGGACATGTTTTATGGATGCTTTAAAATTGCAGCTTTTAAATGGAACCCACTTTATGATTAAAATGACGGTGAAATGTTCACGGTTTTGCAGTCCACCTCCAAAACAAATACGAAACAGCAGAGCAGGCGTACCAATGGGAAATTTGGAACTATTAATAAACCATTGTGAAATATGACTAAATAAATATGGGTGTGTTCGTGTAGAGAATAAGGAAATGTCTATATGGTTTCGGTCTGATTTGATCAACCGTGCCTTTAATCTGTGTCCCTCCATCCATCCATGTACAATGTAACAAAATGTTTGGTTCAATTTATAAATCTTGGATCTCTCTATTTTCTTTGATTTGTATCTTCGACACGCCGCATGTTGGCCCGATGAACAACGGAACAGGTTTTGGACATGTTCTCCTTGGGAAAACGGCTCCTCGGGAGATCTTTGGATGGAGCCTATTTTTCTATTAGAGGTCTAAAGAGGTCTATTAGGGACTTTTTCTGAAATATAGCACCTCTCTGATGTAGGGTTCTACGTGCAAGACGAGCCGAAGAACCCTTTAAGGTACTACGTACTAATGTACCTGTGATTTGTATCCAGAATTGTGCAAGTGAATTTTGTTTGTTTGTTTTTTTCTTAATAATAAATTGATATCATTAGCACATTACACTGGCGTACATGATATTATATCAGATGATGATAAAAGCGGTGTTGGGGCATGCAGTGGGAAGCATTGCATTGACTCTTCGCAGCTCCAGTCTCCCAGACTCGTACGTCCTCCCCGTGTCCGTGTAGCCTACCTTTCCTCCACGGTTCTCCGGTTTCCACCAACCTCCCGAAATTGCCCCTGGGTGTAAGTGAATGAGTGTGTGAACATATAAGCGTGGTGTCATGTGACAGATCGGTGTCCCATCCAGGGTGTATTACTGCTTCACGCCCAGTGTTTCTGGGAAGCACTCTGGATTCACCACGACCCTGACCAGAATAAAGCGCTTACTGAGTGCGAATAACAACAACAACAATAATAATAATAATAATAATAATAATAATAATAATGCAACCCCTTAAATCTGAGTGCTTCAGAATAATAGATCACTCTTGGAGTTATGTCTTTAATCTGTTTCTATTATTTCTCTTTTTATCTATGAATTATTGCATTTGAAAAAAAAAAAAAAAAAAAGACCATCATGTTTGGTGTAAACTGAGGCGTGGCTATTAATTAATTAACTAATTAATTAACCAATTAATCATTGCTTGGGGGATGAAATCCTAACGCTTCATGGTGCCAAAACAATAACAGATAAATAAATGACTTGATGCTGATGCTACACGAACCCGGATGTAGTCACTGTTTTAAAGGTAAACAGTTTTAAAGGTAATGCATTATTATTATTATTATTATTATTACCCTAGTGGAATATGATCCCTGACCAAACAAAGTTATAACCTTGGTAAACACGTGTGATCTCAGAGACTCAGCTCTTGGGCTTTGCTCTATTATGCAAATGTGAAAAACCGATGAATTTACCCGGAAGTTGCAGAGTAACTGAAAAACATCGCGCGCTGTAGTTCCTCTTTATCGCTCCGGTGCGGCTCAATGAGGCGCAGCTCCTTCAACCCAGACCCGCCTTGTACTGCACTGGAACTCTTAAACTACACACCTCACAGGTAGAGCTCATATTTCTCTTATGTCTTTATATATATATATGTATATAAGTGTGTGTAAGTGTGTGTGTGTAAGTGTGTGTGTGTAAAATTTGTTGCGGATTTTTTTTTTTTGTTTAAACTAGAAAAGTTTCAGGTCCTATAGGCGACTCTTCTTTTTCACTCGCAATGTAACGAGTACTTGTTTGTTTATTTATTTGTTTATTATATAGGGCAGGAAGTCAGTTGTGTTTGTGGCTCAGTGTTGTTCAGAAAACTGTGGGGTCCTGAAAAATGACCCCAAAGTTTTTATTTATTTATTTATTTATTTATTTATTGTTGAGCTCAGAGCTGTGTTTAACATTTGACATGTGTCTGTCATATATATATATATATATATACACACACAAAAGAAAATATATAAATAAAAATGTCAATATTGTTTTCTCATCCTAATGAAAAGTGAATAAACTGCCACAGTGTCTTAGAGTTAGAGTAAACAAAAACAAAAACAAACAACAACAACAGTGTGTTGTTTATAAAGTTCTACCAGAGTTTGCTTCTCTCCCATCATTGATTTATTACTTCTCAAACATTCTGCAGTCAGGGACGCCTTTAAACTGTAAAAGTTGATTGAATGTAATTGCATTAAATTGATTGAATGTAATTGCATTATCTAAACACGTGCAATAAAATACCATTTTTAAACGATTTATTCGAAACGATTATTATTATTATTATTATTATTATTATTATTATTATTATTATTTTAAGCACAAGTTGACGTTACTGTTTTTTACATTCCAACTCGTTTTTGAGTTGCTGAGCTCATTGCGATTCAAACGCACAGCTCACACGCGAAGAACTCCGTCATAAACGTCGACAGGTCGTTATTTACACCAGTGTAAATACATTTAGTTTCACAGGCCCCTCTGGTGTATGCTTCATGGAGAACCGCTGCTCTGTATCTCAGAATAATTGAATTAGGCCACTTCCGTTGGCTTTGTTGTTGTTGGGTTGGGTTTTTTTTTTCTTTCTTTCTTTTAAGCTCGACCGTGCAGTTTAGAAGAACAAAGGGTTCTCTTCAAAGGGATTCTTATAGCGAGGTTCAACTTCTAGTGCTATAAAGAACCAGACTTCAGCAGAAGGTCTGTCCAGAGACCAAGACGTTCAACTGCCATCACTAGGTTAGATCCGTTCAGAGCGGTAGAACGTTCGGTTCAAAAGAAGACACGTGGGACACTTAGGGTTATTTTTTCTTCCCCCCAAGAGACGTTTCTTGTAGGCAAAGTGTAACAGTAAGGGCGATTTCGATATAGAAACCTAAATCGTAGACGCTGAATCTAGAATCGACGAATCGAGCGATGGGCGTCAGAAATGATTTCAGTTAGCCTGTTGTTCTTCAAGCATTCTTCAAGGTTTGATGATTTATGAAGCTATCTTTCTAACAGTGGTCTACTTGGAACTTTCTGAATGACCAAACCTCAAGGTTTAAGGGATTTCCCACCTGGGCAAACCTGAGACTCACAACCTAAAAGTGTAGGTTGGTCACGTTTAAGAAACTTGAAAGCGTTTAGCAATTCCATTGCGAGCCCTTGTGCTGAAAAGCCAGGTCTCCAGGCTAAAAAAAGCTAGAGAAAAGGGCTCCTCACTGTTTCTTTGGTTAACGAAGGGTTCTTAGCGTCATAACAAGAGTTTCACTTGGAACCCTCTCTGACAGGGAACCTCTACAAATAGTGTTTACAGGCGTAGCCGGTCAGAGTGCTCGACGGAAGAGTGTAAACGAATCTTTAATCTGATGAGGCCGAACATCGTCGTGGTTCTCTTGCGAAGTTTGTCATTCATACTTCTCTTTCAGGATCTCCGAGATGTGGACGTGTTGTTTCAAAGTAATAATGATGATATAACGTGACGCTTTAAAAAAAAAAAAAAAAAAAAAAATCTTCAAACACAGTTCAGTAAGGAATAAACCCACTCGATCAGTGTCGTGTTTTTATAGGAAAATAATCAATGACAGGGTGGTCTGATGAAGTGGTCTGATGAAGTGGTCTGATGAAGTGGTCTGATGAAGTGGTGTTCCTGGAGTTCGGACAACGAAGTTGATTCGTTTCCTACGATGGTTTATGTGTATGATGTTATGTTTTTGATTTTCTACGCACGTACGCTTGAAACAAATTTCCTCTTTGAGGACCAAGAAATGATCTCTCTATCTATCTATCTATCTATCTATCTATCTATCTATCTATCTATCTGTGACGGCGCATATTTGCATGTTTTATCACACTTGTACTCTACCACAGCGACTTGTGGTTCACTCTCCAGCCACTTGTTTTTCTCTCTCTTGAACTGAACAAGACGCAGTACGTCACTTTACCAAGAAATGTCGCCACAAAGCACAAACTCCTCAGTTCTGAAGATGTCGGAAAACCTAACGTTACAGCTTTGTATACAGTTGACACTGGACACCTCCTTCCAGAAACACGCTTTACGTTGGTCAGGTCTTCGCCGGAAATGCCGTTAATAGCTACGGTCTTGTCCTGCAACCTTCTTACGTCTTGCACCATAAGTCCAGAGTGGAGCATTAACGGTAGCACGAGTACACTCTCAGAAGAAGTGCTGCTCAAGGGCTTTTTAGATGAGTAACAATTCTCGCTTTCTAAATACTTCCCACTTTGAACTTTTTCTACCTAGAATTGTCCCCCAGATGGACAAAATGCTAACAGAAGGCACTCAACTTTCTTTCCTGGCAGTTTTTAATAGTGTACTGATTGGCGTGATGGGAACGCTTAGAACAGGAAGAGGCCACGGTAGTTGAGTTATTCTAGAATACACGGAGGTTTTTCACTTCCACGAGCTTTCTTTGGTTGTTCCCTTTCTACTCGCCGTACGCTACCGTATATGTTATTTTAACGGGTCTCGTCGACAAACGTGTGTCTCAAGAGGTCAGTAAGTGTAAATTTGTACTGTGGGAAAAAAAAAAACAAACAGATGCCAGTTATGACAGGCATCGCTAAGGACGGTAATGTATTGTGTCGTAACGAAGAAGCCAGAAGGAGGGTTTTTTGAGGAAGTAAAACTGGCTAACTAGCACATTAGTGTTCTTACTGGAAAGAAACCGTGTGCATTTCGTCTCTCGTGTGTCAAAAAATAAACAAATCAAGGGGGACAGCAGTCCGTACAAATTCGTAGAGCTTTCTGAAAATGACTGGAGGACTCTGTCACTGAAGAGTGGTTTAGATTAGGAGATCGTTTGCTGATTGTCTTACACTGGTCCTGAGTTCTTATCTAAAATAGAGCCAATTTAAAGGTGTCTACCAACAGAGTAACCGAAGTCACCTGACTATAGAGATTAAACCATGATTGACGTGTAAGAAGTCAATAGTTCAAGTTCTCATAGGAGAACATCCAGGGAGACTCTGCTAGGGGGTTTACATTCCTCAAAGGGTTCCTTAAAAGGGTTCCTCAGTGGTTTTGTGATTGGCTAAGAGTTCCTAGCATTCTAAAAGTGGTTTTTACTTTGAGTCCTCGCTGAAAGGGAACTCTTGGGTTTCTAGTTGGATGGCGGCGGGTTCTCAGGTTCCTGAAGGGAAGCTTTAAGTCTCGACGCTCTGGATGATTGTGGTATCTACGACTACGAGAAATTTTTCCTGAAGATTTTACTTGGATCACAGGGAAGTCTCTTTTGAAGCCTGCATGTGGATGGTGGTGGGTTCTTAAAGGGTCCTAAAGGGAAGTCTACACTCTGGAGGGGTTTGTGTTGTACGCGTCCTAAAATCGATTTTACTTTGAATCCTCTTTGAAAGGGAACCCTTTAAGTCTCGGTTTGGCCAGTTGTGGGTTCCACACATCCTACAATGGGTTTTCATCGGAATCTATTTTCAAAGAGAACCCTTAACGTCTATATTTTGGAGGGAACTCTGATAAGGAACTCTGTACGTTTTGGGTAGTTGTGGGATCTTAGGTTCCTAAAAGTGGTTTCAACTCGTCATTCTCTTTGGAAAGTGAAAGGGTTCTCTCGGGAACTAATAAGCGTGTAATAGTTATTATTTCTAATTTCCAAGACGTGTGAGCGAGACGTTCTAAATGACGTACAAGGTCACTTCGGCTAGTTCAGTTTTGAATAAATTATCAAATGTTGTCGAGTAATGTCGAAGGTTCTTCTTCCTTGATCACAAGCCCACACTATCTAAGTGATAAAACCAAGAACCCCATAAATTCATTAATCGTGATCTCTTTTATAACACGATTCAGATAAAGGTGCTCTTTAGTGGAATGACCTTCATGATCGAATTGGCACTCGGGCCCTTTGTGGCTAACACTAAGCACAAGGCTAAAGTATGAGCAACCGCTGTGTTGTCTGTGGCAGGGTGCAGGCTGCCTTTCTCTGATCACTCCTTCCTGCTTGAAACCCACACACAGAATGGTTAGAGGAGGAAGTACGCAGCTTCGTTGGCCTGGTACACTGTCACACGCGCTGATCGGGTTATGCGGCGCGCTACAAGCTTCCTGATAACTTTCTATAAATACGGTCTCACTTTTCCACCATCTAGCCGATTCCAGCACTGACACGCACGTCTGAATTATTTACCCATAAATACACGACCTCGGTTACAATTCTAAGTACAACGTGCCACGACGGTGTAAAATTTTTTGAACAATAGCACAGTAAGGAAATGTGTTTAAGGACTGTACGTGTGCAAGGAAATAAAATAGATTTAACTGTGTTACTATCTGCGCTATGGGCGTGCGTTTGAAAGTTATACATCAAGATTTGCATACTGACCCACATATAATTGGACATGTTGTCATTTCTTGTAACCTTAAAAAAAAGGATGAGTCAGAGGTGTGGCCACAAGGCCACAGGTTGCTAAGCGACACAATATTTGCATTCTAATAACTGTAACCTATAGCCTGAATGTAGTGTGTTAGGCCATGTCAGACGTTCGACACAAAATGAAACCATTAAAACAAAGTTAACTACAGCTGACCAAAAATGAACCACATCAACCGCAGATGAGAGCTCAAAAAAATCAAGTTTCCCAAATGCGACTGCAATCATTTCAAATTAAACAATAATCAGACACTCAGGTATTCAAGCGTTTGTCTGCCGAGAAACATTCCCCACACCGTCACGCCGCCACCACCAGCCTGAACTCCTGACATGAAGCAGCTGGATCCATGAATTAACATCTAATTCCAACCCTACCATCAGTAGAAATCGAAATTCCTCAGACCAGCCAACCGTGTACGGTCCAGGTTTAATTCTGATGAATGATTTTGTAGTTTTTTCAAACCGCTTAGCGAGGAGGCTAATTCCGTTGCGCTGGAGCTTATCTGCCCGCCTTCTCACGCTATGTGGATTAGATTAAATCATCCATCCTGCTGAATTAGAGCCTGTTATAAAGAGCTCATTGACCCGATTTAGAAAAACGTGGGATCCCTTTCTTTTTTCACATTAGGGATTTACGAGCCTTTGTTGTTCCTGAGTGACTAGCTAACGGTGTTAACCCTTTCCAGCAGTACACTGATGTTCAGCGGAATAGAAGTGGACTCACCAGACGTTTTCAATCCGCATAAACGGACGAATTATTATACCGTCGTGTGTCCGTCATACGGTTAATCAGGAACACCGTCGGGTTTCTGTGTGTAGAGTACCACGACTCTGTGTTTAGCTGCCGGTGAGCAGGGCGATGGGAAATGTGAGGGGTTTGAGCCCGTTGCTCGACGAACCGTTCACACGTCTCCACAATAACACCGGCGCAGAGATGACGGTAACGAACATCACGAGTAAAGCTTTTTTGAGAGTGAAACGCTGTATACGACTGCCACGGTAACATTAGAATATTAAAACCTTGTAGGCTAGGTAAAATAAATAAATAAATAAATAAAGACGTTCCTAAGAAAAACTGCAAATTCTTTGAAATGTATGAGCTAATAACCACTTCTGTGAAGTGTGACATCACAAATAAGTTCAATGCGGGACATGAGCAAGCCCAAACCAGAGGAAATTCTATTTTTTGCCTCTGGTAAAACCTCAGAGTATCTTTGTCTACTCTCGACGTGATGGTTTGGTTCGAGTTATAATTATAACTTATAACACTTTAATTTTAAGGTATATAAGTCCTCCTTAAGTGGAGCGCCAGATCATTTCTACCGACGCACATTTCAATTATGGGACGATCTCAAGGCTTCCTCACGGCTTCCTCGTGTGTGTGATGTACTAGATGAAGGTTCTGCAGTGGCTGAAACTCTCAACAAGCTGTGACATGATGCGGAGCCTCCATAAGGAAATGGTCACTTTTAATAACGTCACTCTATTGAGCATGTTTACGGGAACGCTCGTTACTCGGCGTGCACTTAGTAGCAGTTTTTCACTTAGTTTTTGTGACCTTATTCGAAGTACGCTAGTTCTAGCCAGCTCGTTTTATATTAGCCGAGTAATACAGACGGTACAAAAAACTTTTTTTTTTTTGTACCCGCAGAACATAAACAAAAAAGGTTGAACAAGTCAAGAATATGACATCAGCGTTCTCCGACTGTAGCTTTCAGCATACACACAGATCTCAGAAGACCGGCGTGGCTCACTTTCGTCGCGCGTGTACGTCTAACCGCGTCCACAGCTCGTCTTCATTTTTCCGTCTATCGTATGACGGCCTTTTTCCAGTGCGTGTGCACCTAATTATGAGGTAGTGACCTTCTTCGGACATCTATCGCTTCTATTCATCGAGGAAAACCGTTTGGTCATCTATTTTTGAGCAGAAGGATTCTTAACCTACATTTTTCATCTTTAACTCTGACTACATTTGGCACGCGTTCACCAAAACTAGACAGTCGGAGATAGAAAAATACTGTACCGCGGTCGTAAAGAGCGGGTCCTGGCCGGTTGATCCGATCTTTGGCCTGTGTCACCGACAAGGCACGTGCACGCTCACACCAGTCTGTCTGATACTGACAAGAGTCTGAGGGATTACATGCTTGCGTGAACTTGAACTCAAACCCGTCGACGCTCATCTGCATCACACCTCGGCAACATGATCGTTAGATTATTGCGTGAATGTACAGGTGTTCCTAATAAAGTGGTCGGTGAGCGTAGGGTCTCTTCGAGACTCTGCTGTCGTAAAGGTTCGTCAGGAAGGGCGAGTCTGAGCCAGTCGTGTACTTCGTCACATGGTGGAATTTGGCCTTCTTCAGTGAGATGGTTGAGCAGAAAGGAAGGAAGAAAGAAAGAATTTAGTCCGAGTTGCGTTTGAGATTCTTGGTTTTCCCCCAAGGAGGAAGTTGTGTAAAAGTACCGTTTAACACCACATACCTATTGTTGTACATTAATACATGGCAGGTCACCTTGCCTGCATTCTCCTGGCTTGTATTCGTTACTCATTAAGCGTGGCCTATCAATTGATAAGCAGAGAGGGGGTTTTAGATTTCTTTGTGAGAAGATTTCCTGGAAGTGCGTTCCAGTTTGGGTTTTTTTTCTTTTCTTTTTTCTTTTTTAATAGCATGCCAATATTTAATTGTTATCTGAACATTAGGATTGGAATACCGACCCTGAAACACAAGCATATTGGAATACAACACTAACCATCACTCACTTGTAGTGCCTTTTTTTCCCCGACATGGAAGACTTTAACGACGCACAGGAAATTATTTCACCTTTCAACGCAACACGCCGCACCAGAGAAGTGAAGCTGCTCAATATTAATGCGGTTTTGGTTTATTTATTTTTTGATTGGTAAATACCCATTTTAATTCCACACCGAAACATAATTAAAGAGGGTGAATACTTACGCAAGGCTCTTGACATCCACCGAATGACCCGAAGTATTTCTTCAAAGGCGTTATGGCCTTATCTTGTTGTGTGTATCGGTAAGTACGCTGTGTGTAATGGGTGTAAACACAGAGAAGCGAATCTTTTTTCCCCCCGAGTTTGGTCTTTAAATATGAGAACAAGGAAGTGCAAAGTGATTGTTAAGCTAATATCGATGTCAAATATTTCCACCTTCACTCTTAACGGGATTAATCCGCCAGGACATGTCTGCTTCTTTATTTTTTCGACCGACGCTACAAAACTAATGTCTCTAATCACTAATGAAAGTTTAGCGCCGCCGGTTTAGCATGAATAAAAGGATGTCGCTGTGATTACGGTCAGTTTTGGGCACACGGTGGCTTAGTGGTTAACACGTTTGCCCACACCTCCAGGGTTTGGGTTTTGATTCCCACCACAGCCCTGTGTGTGCAGAGTTTGTTCTCCCAGTGCTGCGGGGGTTTCCTCCGGGTGCTCCTTGTTCCTCCTCCAGTCCAACTGGGGCGTGTCCAAAGTGTCCGTAGTGTATGACCGGGTGTGTCTGTGAACGTGTGTGTGATTGTGCCCTGCGATGGATTGGCACCCTGTCCAGGGTGTACCCCGCCTTGTGCCCCATGCTCCCTGCGATGGGCTCCTGGTCCTGTATGACCGTATTTTTAAATAACATTCGTGGTTTTCTGATCAATTAATTAATTAATTAATTGTTAACTAATTGACATTTATTTTACATTCACATTTATTTCAACTCGAGTTCCGGTAGCTGTTTATTATTGACTTATTTATTCATCATTAGTAACAGCTCTATCCTGGTCAGGATCGTGGTGGGTCCGGAGTCTATCCCGGGAAACCTCAGGACACACACACTCATTCATTTTCTGTTCTGCAAATCTTTCTGCTATTTCCCGAAACTCTTTAAATAAATGTCAGATTCATGCTACTTGTTAGCTACATTAGCCTCGTAGCTCCATTGCGAAAACTAAAGAAGCGAATTAAACATGTCTAAACAGGCAGATCATATGATCCGGGACTTTAAATATTGTTTTTTTTTTGTTTTTTTTTGTCTGAAGTGTCACTTTAAGGCGTGTCTCCTGACGGTTCTCTTCGTCTCTATCCCCGACAGAAATCATGGGTTGTAAAAAATCCAAGCTTGACGAGGGGCAGAGTGGAGGTGCGTTTGCTGTGAAGAAGCGTGAGCCTGTACATCCTGAAAAAACGGTATATGTGAGAGATCCAACCTCCCCTAAACCCCATACTATAGTAAGTAGTGAGTCAGGACGGGAACAGTCTTCTCACTATGGCTGACACTTAAACAGTACAGACGTTTGCTTTAAAATCACATCGGACTAATGAATGTCACAGGAATGAGTGTGAAAATATTATTATTATATTATAGATAAGAATTGTGTGAACATTTCTCTATTAGAGAGCTATGACACTTTCAAGAACTCTTTCACACTTGGTGTTTTTTTTTTCTTTCCTGAAGCTGGATCACCTTTAGTGTTAATCCCGTACAGTATATCTTACATGTGATTGTATAAGTAATACATGACCATGTGAAAAACATGTGAAGGTACAGTACATGATACACTCTGCAAGTCAACAGGTAGTGATGTGAAAACCTGCAACCCTCTTACAGTCCTAGCTAGGCTAGGTCTACAGTAGCTCAGCTAGCCGTTGGCTAATATCGGCTAACTAAGTAACCTAGCGTCCTCTCTAGATTAGATTTACCTCTTGAGCACCTCATGATTTTCTTCCTCCAAAGCTACAGCGAAGGCAAAAAAACAACAACAACAACGAAAAACAACAATAACAACAACAAACAAAAACACCAAGTGTGAAAACATCCTTCCACGCTCCACACAATATGAGATTTTCATTCTCGGTTCTCCAATTGCAGAATAATTCTCCTCCATCAGGACTTTTACCTGGGCAGAGATTCCAACAAATGGAAGGTTTGACATGGCCGCTATGATTAATACGCATACGTCCCTTTGAAAAGTCTCAGAGATTATGTAATAAACCAGTTTTCTTTTCTCCAGAAGAGCAACAGGAACCAGGCAAAATCGTCGTCGCCCTGTACCCGTACGACGCGATCCACTCAGACGATCTGGGATTTAAGAAGGGGGAGAAGATGAAGGTTCTTGAAGAGTATGTTTACAGCACGTACTTATTCCTAACGGCCGAGGTTTTAATAATAATAGAAAAGTTTGACATGTCGACAGTCACGGCAGGTGTGTGTTGAACATTATGATTACGATACACGACGTTCCTGTAGAATTCTCGATCCTGACTGGCCAGAAGGTGTTGATTCTGGGCTTATGCTTATGCGTTTGTTATCGTTTCTATAGTAACTACTCATTCGTCATAATCTAAGACTAACGATAAACCGATTGAAAAAATCTTTGATATGGTGAGAGTTTCTGTAAGGGGGCGTTTATTTATTATTATTTATAGGAGGAGTCTCCGGTGTCAGCACTTCAACAGTCAGTTTGTTCATTTTTATTATCGTTGTTATTGTTGTGCAGGCATGGCGAATGGTGGAAGGCACAATCGCTGAGCACAAGGAAAGAAGGTTTCGTCCCCTCCAATTACGTCGCCCAGATCGACACCATGGAGACGGAGGAGTAAGTGCGGTTCTATGCAGAACCCACCATTTTTGGAAGCCAAAAACCCTGAACTATTAAGAGTGTATGCTGGAAAGGGATTCTGCTTCACTTTAGACCAAAGTGTTTTTGCTTTTTTTGTTGTTGTTGTAGGAACTAAACCTTTTTTGGATGATAGTTTTCCAGAAGTGTCATTTATTTATTTGACAAAAATTCCTCTTGCTGCTTTTCAGATGGTTCTTCAAAGAAATCACAAGAAAAGATGCAGAGAGACAACTGCTAGCACCTGCTAACAAGCCCGGTTCCTACCTCATCCGAGAGAGCGAGACGTCCAAAGGTTTATGGAGCTTTATTAAATTGTCTAAATTAAATGTATACCACAATGCTAATTTACCATGCTAATGCTAGTTTATATGCAGTGTGTTTTTATGACATTTTATAACGGCCAAGAAAGTATCTTTAAATACGGACGCCAAGCATAAGCTAGCTACTGATTGAGCCTGATGATTTAGCTAGCTCAGACCTAAGTCTTTAAAACAAACAATGTAACGGTCTAGTGATAAAGAAAAAGAGACAAAACTATCAGGAACGTCAACATTTCTCTCAGATATGTTGGAAGATTACCGATAAAAGTCTCCAGATGGCTAAAATCACACTGAAAATACACCTAGCGTCGAGTGTACCACAAGCCTGAGACGTTCACGTGGTCATTTTCTCATAAACACATTTGAACCTAGCAGAACTTGCTAAAACGTGCTAACTCGCTAAAGTTCCAGCATTTTCTGACATTGCTTTTTACAGGAAGCTACTCGCTGTCCATCCGAGACGTGGGTCCTCAGGGTTCGGACATTGTAAAACATTACAAAATCCGGGGTCTGGACAACGGCGGCTACTACATTTCCCCCAGAATCACATTCCCAGATATTAAGAAAATGATCCAACATTACCACAGTAGGTAGCACTTCAATAAACCCGCTTTTGATTTATGATAAAAAAGCAGATTTGAATTTGCCGCATGGCTCTGTAGTAGTTGTGGTACGTCCCATTTTTTTTGAGTGTTTAAGTGATGTCTTCGACACAGAGCAATCAGACGGGCTGTGTCGTAAGCTCGAGAGGCCGTGTGAAAAGCCGAAAGCACAGAAACCGTGGGATAAAGATGCATGGGAGATCTCGAAAGAGTCCATCAAGATGGTGAAGAAGCTCGGGGCGGGGCAGTTCGGAGAAGTGTGGATGGGTGAGTATGGTTGAGGAATTTAACCTCAGTTTGACACAACACAGGAACCGCATACGAGTTAAGTAACTGTATCGTCGACCGAGTAAAGGATCTGGCGCGTCCGTTTGCTTCGTTCGACCCTAAAACACAACGTCCCACTACACCGAGTTAATCCAAATCTTTCAAACCTTTTCTGTGCATGCTTCACATTAGCTCGAGCACCTCCCCCCACTGGCACTTATCAGGAAAATCGAAGAGGGAAGCTGCGGTGTGGTTGGCGGTGGATTTGCATTCGCATTTACTTTTCCACCATTATTCTCTTAGTCTCTTCCCTCTTGGCAAGCGAAAATGAATTGCAGGAAGCGGTCGACTTTGCAAATATACAAATGGAACCCAAGGCCTCAAGATGTTTCCTCATGACACGTGCTGGCTGTGCCGTGCCAGATCTAAAACCTGCAGGTGGTTGAATCGATAGATCTGCTTCCTGCAATCATCTCCCTATAGTGCTCGGATTCATTGTGCTTAAATTAGCCTGTGTACAGTAGCGATGACATTTGCAGCTCTGTAGAAGTGTCTCTTAGTTAAACCGTCCCAGTTACTGTAGGTTTATCCTTTAACGTATGTTCTTTCTTTTACCGTTATGCTAGCTGTAGTGGCTAATTAGCTACTCGTTATTCTCTAGGCTAAGACGTACTCGATCGTATGATGATCATTTAATCATAATTCTATGGTCATTGTTAATTCTGCCAAGAAAACCAAGCACTCGTGTTAAATCTGTCTGCGCTTCATGTCCAGATACCAAAAGGAACTAAACGGCAACGTGTTGGTTTTTTTGGGGGGGCTCGGATTGAAAAGTATTGGCACCCTCGGCTATGTTCGGGTCTCTCGCTGTCTCACGCTCAACGGTTTTACCGTATGAGAAACTGGAGCGACAGAACCGTGCCGATTTTTACCCAGAATAATCTTTTTCTTCTTCTTCTTCTTCTTCTTTTTAAATAAATAAATAAATAAATAAACTAGCATCAAAGAAACATATTTGTGAATTTTGAGTAGTATTTTCGTACCTGATCATCACCTCTAACTAGTTATGGATCAGATTTAGCCGCACTTCACCACACACTGTCCTGTCGAAAAGCCTCAGAAGTTTCTAGCTGGCTACTTGCTATAACATAACTAGCGTAATGTCCAGCCATGTTACAGACTACGTAAAACAACCTCTTAATTTAGTTTAATAACATTTCTGATTGAACTATAACAAAACGACCGTTCTGCTTTTCGAGCGAAAATCCTCGTCTGCTGTTTTCTACTGTCGCTAATTCAGTTACGAGACTAGCAAAGTCTTGACTTTTGTATTTATGTACATTTGCTTGTAATTTCATTTGACTGTAGTGACTGAATCCTGTGCTTTTAGATGAATGACTGAATAATAAGCTGAGAGTTTGAGGAGTTGTATATAGCTATAGATAAGAAACCCAGTGCTACAATGTTATGCTAGCTTACTAGCTAGCTGCAATGCTAGTTGCAATATGGGGGCTTCCGGTCATTCAGAAGCGTAGGACGTGTGTACAGGTTGTGAGAGATGGCAACATTGGTGTTATTACTATGTTAAAACATACTATATCTCTCTATCTTGACTCACCAGTATTGAGAAATAAGGGAGAAATAAATTTGTGTGTGTGTGTGTGTGTGTTCTTACTCTCTAGACCACTAGGGAAGCTTAATGAAAGATGAAAGAGATTAAGAAGTAGGGGGCAAATTCCTGTAGCTTTGCTGAAACATGCTGCTGTGCACCCGACTGTGATTCACAGGAATTCCCCAGCTGCTGTCAGCATTTCTTCCATCTTTGTCTAATAACCAAACCAAAAGAGTGACCCTAAGAGGAGACAGTGACCTTTGAGAACCCTCATGTTTTCACAGCGTATTACAACAACAGCACCAAGGTGGCGGTGAAGACGCTGAAGCCAGGCACGATGTCCGTCGAGGCTTTCTTGGAGGAAGCGAACCTGATGAAGACGCTTCAGCACGACCGGCTCGTTCGCCTGTACGCCGTCGTCACCAAAATCGAGCCCATCTACATCATCACCGAGTTCATGGCTAATGGTATTGTCGGCTAACACACACACACACACACACACACACACAAGCACACACACTCATATTAAAATAAATCTGAATAACATCTTGATTTATACCACAGCACTGAATTCTCGATTCTGATTGGTCAGCTTTTTTTTTTTTGAAGCTTTTTTTTTTTTTAAATTTAAGGAGATGTTTATTTAACATTAATGGAAGGAGTCTTCAGTGTCAGACTTAAATTTTTGTCATTTTTCTGACATCTTCAGGACAGATGAGTTTTCTCTTTGTGGTTTCTCAGTAACATGACAAGCCACATGGTTGTTGTTGTTTTTTATTGTGGGTGTTATTAGCTCGAAAAGAGAGACGTCTCTGATGCTCCACAACGTGAAACTGAACTATAAACAGATAATAAAAAAAAAAGTGTGACATGTCGTTCTTTAATGGATGAAAAACGTCATTGTTGTAAGTTGCTGTGGTTGAAGAGGAATAAAACGCTACATGTTATTGGAAAATAATGAGTTATGGGATCACGTATGTTGTGTGATATATGACGGTGTCGTTAGCCGTTATGGTGATGTAAAATCTGTATGAGGGGTTGATGATGTTCTTCTCTTTCCAGGCAGCTTGCTGGATTTCTTGAAAAGCAGCGCCGGCAGCAGTTTACAGCTTCCCAAACTGATCGATTTCTCCGCTCAGGTAAAATGCTAAGAATGCTAAGAATGCTCTCTGGGGGGATTTTATTTTTTGTCTTCTTCCTCTTTTCTCCCGTGTCGTAACATCGGGGCATCTGGCGTTTGCTTGCGTGCAGTATTTGGAAACGCTGATGTCACTGTTTCCATTAAAAAAAGAGGAACCAGAACTTTGGTGTGAAGTCTGTCGTTATAAAGTAACTACGAGAAATCGCTTCGTTTGTTCTCCGTAAAAGGAAACGCCTGACCAGTTAAAGTGCTTGCAAGCGATTTTAGGACCGTTTTTTTTTTTTTTTTTTTTAATGATTATTATTAATCGATGAAGCTAAGAGCTGATTGTATTGTTAGTTTCACACTCTGAACGGATTGAAATACTGATTTTTCCAGAAAGCTCTAAGAAAAGAAAAGACGGCAGGAATGCACGATTTCCCTAAAATCCGTGCAGTGAAACCGTGCTTTCGATATGTACATCCCGTTTCTGAGAAGGAACGGGGACGCCGAAGGAGAAGAGAAACTTTATTGTAGTCATGCAGATCAGAGTGCGTTAGCTCAGCTCTTTTAAATCAACGTGGTTAGATTTGGTCTATTTGGAGTGTGTTGAAGCTCCTGTTCCGACGTGCGAAGATCAGCGGTTTTCACAGGACGTTCATTCATTTACTCAAAGAACCACAGTCTAATTGCGGAGTCCAACCAGAGTCCAGTGCGGGCTTTGAACTCACCACCTCCTGATGTATAGCACAAACAGCTGTCCCGTTCACGCCACGTAGACTTCAGATAAAAGCAGGTGTTTATATCCAGAAAGACTTGACAGATGAGGAAATACAAGCAAAGGAATCGAACCCCCAACCCCAGAGGTGCAAGACAAGCGTGCGAACACTGAGACACGGTAACCCCCCCCCCCCCCGAACAATAAGCTATATTCATTTACAAACACATATCATTTTCATGAAAAACAAGAAATTAGTATGTAAGGAGTAAAACACTTCAAGGTGTGATGAAGGGAAATATTCGACAGCTCTAGTCGAGTTACCGTTTCTACCCCGAAGGTGATCGTTTTTCCTATAAAACCACATTTAAAAAAAAAATTTTTTTTATCCGTTTATAGTTACATGTCGTGGAACGTCCACGGAAACATTCTCGCGTACGTCGTAGCCGCTGTTCCTTTACTTTCGTTCGGAGTTATTCACACAAAATAACGTCGCTTGTTATGTTACCCAGAAACCCCAAAGTGTAAACTCCTGACTCCTGAAGATGTCGAGAAACTTCAAGTTAACGCTTTGCTTCTGAATTCTACAAATTCTACAAATTCAGAGGCTGACACCGGAGACTAAACGTTAAACAAACCTCTCTTAAGGAAAACGTCGCCGTATCGACAATTACACGTGGTTTAAGTTTATACGGAACGTCCAACATGCAGGATCGCATATTAGAAGGAGACTTTGTAAAACATTGTATGCTTTTTTTTTTTTTATTTACTGAGAATTTCGAGGGTTTTCTTATTGTATGATTGTGTGTGCAGATAGCAGAAGGCATGGCCTACATCGAGAAGAAGAATTACATCCACCGAGACCTGAGAGCCGCCAACGTGCTGGTGTCTGAGAGCCTGCTGTGTAAAATCGCAGACTTCGGCTTGGCCAGAGTCATCGAGGACGACCAGTACACGGCCAGAGAAGGTGTGTGTGTGTGTGTGTGTGTGTGTGTGTTGATGTGATGCTGTGTTTCATCCTGGGTGAAGGAAAGGACAGTAGACGTTTCTCTGTAAGAAAAGGTCCTCTCTGCAGGTTTCAGAGGTCGTTTCGCAGCCTGAGAGTTTTATTTATTTATTATTTCCTCATTACACCAGTCACAGTGTGTTCGAGCGTTAAACGTTAACGTGTCTTACAGGAGCAAAGTTCCCCATCAAATGGACTGCGCCGGAGGCTATAAACTACGGTTCCTTCACCATCAAGTCTGACATGTGGTCCTTTGGGATTCTCATCTATGAAATAATCACGTACGGGAAAATCCCATATCCAGGTAATGAATATGTTTAGTATGAATCGCTGACTAACGCTGAGGAACTTTGTTACTCATTTCTCAGTGGTGACTAGTTGGAAGTTAAGCTTTTAATGCTGCATCGCCCTCTGCTGGAGAAGAGCGGCATCTAAAACAGTGGACTGACGAAAAAGGTTCTGATAAGATTAATATGAGAGTGTTTGGTATTGTACATATGGCAGTACCGTTCTTGAATCTCTGGAATCTATACCAAGATTGAAATTGATCTTAGAATGAAATGAATTCCCGGTAGTGTTACAATCCCGAACTGAAGCGCACTTAACTGGGATCATGTATCATGAATCTAAACAACAAAACAAAACAAAAAAAACAGCCCTTAATATTTAACACCGGAAGGATTCTGCGATCGAGACAGAACCTTAAAATGGCCGACTCCCCGATCGGCGCCCCGACTACTAAACTAGGTAGCTGATTGAATTTCCTGATTTTCCAAATGAATAAAACCCTGCGTATATACAAGGGATCCACACGATACGTGGGAAATAAATAGATGCGATCCAGATATACTCCAAACAGATGCCCGTGCAAGAGCGAACGCAGAGTCGAGTAGTCCGTCAGAAAGCGCTTACCTTTTCCCCATTTCTCCTTTTTCTCCTCTTAGGAATGAGCAACAGCGAGGTCATGTCCTCTGTGCAGCGTGGCTACCGCATGCCCCGGCCTGAAAACTGTCCCACCGAACTGTACGACATCATGAACACCTGCTGGAAAAATAAACCCGAAGACCGACCCACCTTCGACTACATGCAGAGCGTCCTGGACGACTTCTACACCGCCACTGAGGGCCAGTACCAGCAGCAGCCATGAGCCACATTCCTGCGCTTCGCTCGCACTCTGCCGCACCTTCATTATTTATACGTCCCAAAAGAATAGCGATGTAATCAGGAACAAATCGTGTATACATGTAAATAGTAATAATATATATATATATATATATTTTTTTTTTTGCATCTACCAGCTTGCTTACATTTAAGCAAGATCTAAACAGCTTCTTCAAATTGAAGTTTTATCTGCTTGCCTGTAAAATGATAAAAGAAAATTGATGATTGTTGTGATTTTTTTTTTCTTTTCCGCGTCAGAATTTCCTTTCATTTTTAGTCACCACTCTTATAATCATAATCCCACTGTTGCAGACAACTGAATTACATGGAGCTACGACGATGATGATGATGATGAGTTTATAATCCAGCACTTCTGATTACTTACATTCCGTGAGCACAAATCCAGCATCAGGACATCATTTATATAAATTATATATATATATATATATAGAATGGCTGAAAATTTCTGATATCTTCAGTGAGCAGAAATCCAGCATTGCTTCATTACGCAGTATTATAATTGTAAATGTTTGACAGAAGCCATAACCGTTATTTTTCCGTAATCCATGATCATTAAAATACTGTACGTACTTGTTCAAAATAGTTACCAAAAAATAGTTCTCCCGACCGATTCGTGTGTGTTAATCATCAAGACGTAGCCGATAGGGATGTGTCGTTCATGAACGTTCCGACTCTTTGAGTCATCACTTAATGTCTTCGCATACATGAGCCATTTCTTCTTCTTCTTCTTCTTCTTCTTCTTCTTCTTCTTCTTCTTCTTCTTCACAGTTGTAGGCAATACCATTACTCTCGCAGTGTAATTCAATCCAACTTCTTTGCTGGAAAACTCTTTTCAACATCTGAACTTTGATATTTTTACGGTTGCATTTGTTCATTAAATCCGAAACATGGGACTTACCATCCCTTGTGCCATCGTTTATATATTTATTTGAAGAAAAACATTCTTAATGGTCAGAATATCTTTGTCCAGTTTAGAGCACACACACACACACACACACACACATGCACAGAAGAACCAAAAGAGTCTAATGTTCTTGGTTAAAGCAGTAAAATGATGACACACTGGAAAAAGATGGAATTCGCAAAGCTTCCTACTGCAAAAGTTTCAATATTGTATTTGACTTTAGCTCTTGAGGACTTCCCCTAACCGTTTCCCACTAGTTAAGGGATGATTCAGTCACATTTATTTATTGCTGAGTAAAGTTTTATAAACGAAGGCAGAGAGATCGACTCAAATAACCAGAAGACAATACAAGCGCTCGATGCAATTTCCTTTTCAAATTAAAATAATTTGTGGATTAAATGGTTTATAAATGTTAAATGAAAAATATTTCACATACATAACATTTACAGCAGGGATCACGGTTCGACCCTGAGCTCCAGTTTCTCGTGAAGAACCCTTTTTTCAGTGGATTTTTTTTTTGTTTTTACTCATAAATGTGTTAGAACACATAACTTGCCACGACAGACATCACAATACTGCACTGAGGTGATTTCTGGGAGTTAACAAACGTGTGTGTGTGTGTGTGTGTGTGTGTGTGTGTGTGTGTGTGTGTGAGACTGAAGGTCATGGAAAAGTGAATAGTGTGAAGTAGATGATTTAAGATGCACTGAGGTTTGATCGCAGGATCGCATGCTTCTGCAATAATATATTTAATAATAAAACATATTTGTAAGGAATGCTAAAATCCTGAAACAATTCAAACGAACGCGGGCATTGTGTTGTTATTTAGTGGAAATGAAATCTTCTTGTCTGTGACCTGAAATATTGTTTGTGACCATAATTTCATAATTTACATAATTTCACCGTGTAGAAATATTATACCTGCTGTTTCAATGTCAACATGCTGTACATTTTTACATTTTTTAAATAAACCGATTAAACGTTAAATCTGACCGACAAATTAAGATCTGCTTTTACTCTCTGGTGAGAGATATAAACACTGAATAATAATAATAATAATAATAAGAGGAAGAGGAAGAAGAATCTTTATTTATACAGCATTTACAAAAATTTTGAACGCAAAATGAAACACACCAAATGATTTACAATAAATAATTCTAAAAACAAAAGCATTAATGTTGCATAAATGAGTACTATTAGTACTAGTAATTTCATTTGATCTGGTCTTTTATATAAAGCATAAGACATTTGAATGACCTCTGTGTACGAAATGTGCTATAGGAATAAACTTTAATAATAAACTTAATGATTTTTTATTCTAAATTCTACACAGACAATGTTAAAGGTGTAAAAGCGTGATTATCGTGATGCATGATTTAAAATACATTTGAATTGAGTAAAAATTCATGATTAGCATGGCAGTTAGCTACATAATCTACTATACATACATGGGGGTGGGGATTAAAATAATTCTGAAATGGCACAACATCGTTAATATTTATATCATAACAATTGATATGTTTTGTATTGTTATTGTTTGATGTTATTTGTATTAGAGCATTTAATAATTGTACAGAATGCTAACTAAAAAGAAATCTAATCTTGAAATCCACACAGCCCTCTCTTATCCACCACCAATAGGACTTAACCCCGCCCACTTCTGGTCATGTGACCGTTTCAAGATGGCCGCGCCCTTGCTGTTGGAGGCGTAAATAAAAAATGTCCTCCTTGTAGGACATGTAGTGCACTGTGTAGGGTGGTTAAAACGATTATTTCATACCCCATGTAGTGCACATGTAGGGGTTAGGGATATATATTTAGGATACGACCGTGTTTTAGGAGCGAGTTTAAGTAGTTAAAATCGTTGTTGAGTAGATCTTTTCGGCCAGCTTTGCACGATGGATGAAGACGATCATATCCTGTGAGTTTATTTATCATCCTGAGGGAGAGTTGTAACGTGTTAAGTTTGTCTCTGTGTGAATTTGATGGACATAAGTGCACATCTAGAGATGATGAATGGTTTTTGTAGAGCTCAGGGCACATCCTGTGGGATCGGTCACGTGACAGCCTTATTATTATTATTATTATTATTATTATTATTATTATTATTATTATTATTATTATTGAGATCGTGTCTTTAATAGTAATGCTCAGAAGGATATCCTTCTTTTCCTCACCACCCCAAATAAGTTAACTGTATAACTGTCAAGTCTGGGCATGAATTCTACAAGATCAGGGTATGAATAATGAGTTTTTATCCCATTAGATATTAAAACAATGCCTCTGACAATGAAGAGCACTGTTCCTCGTACGTTAGATCTGATCAGGCCTTCCAGAGTGAAGAATTTGCTTATATCCATGTCTGATGTGTTTTAGTTTGATCTGTTAGATAGATACTCTAATAATGAGAATAAAGAGCTCTATTTGTAGTAAGTGATACCTGATCGTGCCTGCCGTGTGGCTTGAGGAGTTGAACCGTTATTTCTGAGTCGTAAGGAGGTCTTATCTGGTCTCTCCACCTTTCCCTTGTAAAGACTGTTGTTCATGATTACAATAAGAAGAGGGAGAGGCCGGTGAACTGGGAGATGATAACAACCCTCTCCCTGCGTTGTCGGAGTTGAGGGTTCGAGTCATGCACCTTTTCTAATCGCACTGCTTCCCTTCACAGCCCCAAAGACTTTCCCGAGCTGAAAAACGACACGTTTTTGCGAGCAGCCCGAGGTGAAGAGGTCGAGCATGTTCCAGTGTGGTGCATGCGGCAAGCGGGACGTTACCTGCCAGGTACGCTCGTGTGCCGGAATAAAAGCCTAGCAGGTTCCATGTTGATGTCAGTGTTGTTAGACTGTCCTGTCTGTATACTGTCCTAGCTGTCGCTTTCTTTACAGTCTGTACCGGTTACCGCAGAATTCCAGGATCCATTATAACTTGCTCGTGCTCATCTACCAGACCTTACAGAGAGGCCAGAGGAGCTGATGAATATATTTCTGAATTCAGGACTAAGCTATAGTAAACAGAGGGACTGTGTATGTGCTGTCTGTGTCCCTGCGCTTCAGAATAATCTCCCCCGTTACCTCACATTAGCTCATCAGATTCAGTGAAGATCTTTGAAGAAATGTCTTAATACCCCGTACATTATTAGTGCAGTATGTTTTCTTATATCGTGTCATACAGATGTCTTGGGTACTTTTTGTGTATTGTTTTTTAGTGAGACATGTGATGGATTGTAACAGGTTTAGAAAAAGTGCTACACGAGTAAAGATTTGTTACTTATTTTGCATCATTACTTGTTTTCTTATTCCGACTAAGTAACTTATTAACTAACTTGCTTTACTTCACCCACTTCTTTGCTAACTATCTAAATTGTTTACTTACTAACTTGCTTACCTGCAGCTAACTTCCTATCTGTCTTAAAACCTTTTTTTCCCCTTATTAACTTGCCTACTTACTAACATGCTTGCTTAATAACTTACTGTCTGACTTACCCGTTTATTAACTTACATATGTGCTAACTTACGTATTAACTTGCTTACTAATTAACTAACCTGCTTACGTACTAACTAATTTACTTATTTACACACTTAGTAGCTACATTACTCTCTACATTACTAACATACCTACTTCCTAACTTCTTTGCTAACTAACACTCAACTGTTTACTTACTAACTTAAGAACTTACTAACTTGTTTACTTACTAACTTACTATCTGTCTTAATTTTCTCCCTTGTTAACTTGCCTCCTTGCTAACATGCTTGCTTAATAACTTCTGACTTACCCACTTACATATCTACTAATTTACTTATTTACATGCTTACTTATTAACTTGTTTACTAAGTAACTAACCTGCTTACTTACTTACTCACTCACTTGTGTATGAACTAACTAACATACATGTTTAATTATTTACTCACTAACTTGCCTACTAACTAATTGACTAACCTGCTTACTTACTAAGCTACTAACTATTTAACTTATTTACATACTTACTTGCTACATTATTTATTAACACGTTTACTAACTTAATAACTGACTAGATTTTGTCCGAGTCCGAGATTTTGTCCGTTTATTAGCTGAAATCACCGTGTAGATGTACAATTGCTGACTGTAGCCCATCTGTTACTCTGCAAAAATGTATTGGCACCCCTTTCCTAAAGGCGTAAATGGAGCAGATATTATTTTGATGGTGTTGTTATTCTCAGTACAGCGGTAACACTAGTGTGTGTGTGTGTGTGCGTGCTGTATGGATACATACATATACGCACACAGTGACAATTTAAAAATATGTCTTTACTTGGCAGAGTTCAGGGAATTCAGAGCGGGGAAGGACTTTTTTGAGACGTGCCGCTCCCCGGAGGACTGCTGTGAGCTCACGCTGCAGGTCAGCGACTTTAACACACCTAAAACCCGAAACTGTGACGGAGTCTCGGAGGTAAATCAGTAAAACGTCTTATTTGTCCTGCAGCCGCTGAGACGATTCCCTTTCGACGCCGCAATCATCTTCTCGGACATCCTGGTGGTGCCGCAGGTGAGAAGTTGCTTACCTTAAATGTTTACTTAAAAACAGAAATCAAGTTAAAACCTAATTTCTGAGCACAGTCTTAATGATTACGTTAAATGTACAACGTAAATATATCAACAGTTTGTTGAATTCAGTTCGGTGCAGCTGAGTGTGTGTGTGTGTGTGTGTGTGTGTGTGTGTGTGTGTGTGTGTCTAGGCTCTGGGTATGGATGTCCAGATGGTAGCAGGAAAAGGTCCGACATTTCCAGAGCCCCTGAAAGAGCCAGATGACTTGCAGAGACTTCGGTCCAAAGTGGACGTGGCGTCCGAGCTGGGCTACGTGTTCAGGGCCATCACGCTGACTCGGCACAAACTGGAAGGCAAAGTTCCTCTCATCGGCTTCAGCGGAGCACCGGTGAGTGGACGAGGATTAAATCCACTGTCCCGCTGTGTGATCAATAGTTTTTGCATTTCTTTAATGACAACACAAAATGTGCAAAGTCGGGGCGGTGGGACGACGTGATGTGGGTGGAGGAAAAAAAAATAGGAAAGCAGTCAAACACATGGGACTGGAGGTTGTGGGTGTGTGATGTAATCGGTTATCACGATTTTCTTTCACACAAGGATATCGTTATAATTCTTTTCGTCCCGTATTTCACCCAGCACCATAAGTGTGAGAAATACTGAAATGGTTTCTGAAGACTCCGTATTCTTCTCCCACGTGCAGTGGACCCTGATGTCCTACATGATTGAAGGCGGAGGCTCCACCACCCACTCGAAGGCAAAGCGATGGTTATACAGACACCCCGAGGCCAGTCATGCACTCCTCAAACGCCTCACTGACGTTATCGTGGACTATCTGCTGGGCCAGGTCAAAGCCGGCGCTCAGGTGAGAGTTTTTCACGTGAAACACGTGCGTTTCCTATATACAGCTCCAGGGTCCATAAGTATTTGGACAGCGACATAAAAAAAAAAAAGACTAATATTTTAAACAATATTTTTGTTTAACCCCTTGCATTAAAGCTGAAAGTCTACACTTCAATCAATTCTTGACTCCTTCATTTTAAACCCATCGTGGTGGTTTACAGAGGCAAAATTACGAAGATTGTGTCGATGTCCATATACTTATGGACCGGTCTGTATAGGTGAACTTTTGAGCTGTGGATAATAATTATTAAACCGAGGTCACACTGGACTTTTACTGTTGTTTACTGTTTTGTTTTCTTCGACCTTGCTTTCTCGAACATGGCTGCTAGGATATTCTTGCACCTGTGAAGAAATGATGATCTGTGTGTGTTTGTCCTTCAGGCCCTGCAGGTGTTTGAATCCCACGCCGGCTGTCTGGGCCCGGCGGAGTTTAAAGTGTTCGCTCTGCCGTACCTCAGGGACATCGCACGCAGAGTAAAGGACAGGCTGAAGGAGTCAGGATTGGATAACGTCCCCATGGTGGGTGGTGAAGCGTCTTCGGTCTTCAGTTTACCCTGAATGTAAAAGCAGATTAGCTCAGACATGATCTGTGTCTGACGTCTGCCCCCCTTAGTATTATCCAAACCGAACAGAGCAGGATGAGATCCCTTTTGCGTCTGGTTCCTCTCAACGTTTCTTTGTCATGTCATCTCGGGCCGTTTTTCCTCACCACCGTCTCGCTCATTCGTGATCTCGATCCATGTCCGGATTTCTCGAACTGTAATGAAAGCGCTATACAAATACAACCGAAGAGAATCGAATGCTTAAATGATCCAACCCGTGCTTCAGAAGACACTTGGCAAGTCTGAAACTGTACCATGTTCACTACATAGTGCGACATTCTGGAGCTGAAGATTACTCGCACTCGTTTAGCGAATTCCCAGAGTTAATAGAAGAGAGAATACCCATAATGCACTTTGCCATTTGGGGGGGAAAAAGAAGTAGGGCACCATTTAGACACAGCAGGTTGTTTGGCTTGGAAAATTTCATCTGTAGCCAGATTATTCACTTTAAAGAGGCCAACATCAATGGTTTAAAAAATGTTTACGGTCTTGTGAGCCAGCTGAAAACAACAAGGCATGACTGTGGTCTTTTGGGTGGGTTTTAAAAATGGAGGCGCTGCTAATTATTAAGTAGGGGTCACACCGGAGGTTTGCCTCAGTGTTTTCTTACTTTAGCATGGTGCACATCTTGAGGGGGAAAAAAACCCAAAGAACATAAGCAGTATGTTTTTTTTGTTTGTTTGTTTTTTTGTTTTGTTTTTGTGGTGATTTTAAAAAAAAATTCAGATTTTCTTAGTCAGAAAGGTTGGCTCTTGTGAAATTTGCTGCACTTGCTAATCCTCACCACTAGGTGTCTGTATTGGTTAAATGTTGGGTTTCAGTTTACTAACCGTGCCCTGTTTTCCTTTGGATCAGATTGTATTTGCGAAGGACGGCCATTACGCTCTGGAGGACCTCTCCCAGTCCCACTATGAGGTGGTGGGCTTAGATTGGACCATTGACCCTTGCATGGCACGGTGAGTCCCCCCCCGCATCATGGTACATCTCAGTCATTTTTCTGTTTCCCCTAAATATTGTGCTGGAGTTCATACCCGTGTGTGTGTGTGTGTGTGTGTGTTTCACAGGCAGAGGACTGGTGGGAAAGTCAGTCTGCAAGGGAACATGGACCCCTGTGCACTGTATGCTACTAAGGTAAATTCTGTTAGGAACACATTTTCTGACGATCACAGCTTTATCAGCACACAAAGTTTTCCAGTGAAGGTGCAGATTGGATTTGTAACATCTTTATTTATTTAAATTCAGTCCTAAATTCCGAGCCCGATCCTGGATGTACGGGGGGGGGGGGTCCACCTGTTTGGAAAAAATGAGTCTCGCCGCCATTTCATACAGACGAAATATATTAAAGCCAATGTATTGCGTAAACTTACACACTGATATTATGTCTGAAAAGAACCTATTCAGTGAGAGGTTTCTGTGTGGTCTGTTTTTCAATGTGGGGTGCCCACACTTTTAGTTCGAATTCAAAGTGCTGTACTGACACACATGTAAATGTCAGCATCCATTCGCATTAGAACTGAAGCACGTGGTTTAGCAGGTACAGTTATCCACTAGTGATGTGTCATTTGTAAATGAGTCGACTCCTTGAGTCATATATTTGAGTCAGCTCTTTTAGGTGAACGCTGAGACTTTTTTTTTTTTTTTTAAATGGCAATTCCATTACTGTTGTAATGACTTATACGTGCAACTTGTATGATGGAGACTAGAAGCTTCTATTACGTCTTAGCCGCATTAGCCTCATAGCTCTAGTGCTTTTTATTTATTTATTTTTTTATTGCACTGTTTTGGTTAATAAGCATGATCAGACCTAGACATGTCTGAAGAAACACACAATGTAAACCTACACAAAGATAAACCTGTGTGTGTGTGTGTGTGTGTGTGTGTGTGTGTTTGTTTAGGAGTGCATTTCTGAGATCGTAAAGACGATGGTGGAGGCGTTCGGCACCAGGGGCTACATCGCGAATCTCGGCCACGGTTTGTACCCTGACATGGATCCCGAGAGTGTGGGCGCGTTTGTGGAGGCCGTGCACACACACTCCCGCCGGCTGCTCAACCACAAATAAGTTGAAGTCCATCTGACCAGAGACGACAAGAGACATCAGAACCACACACTGCTATTCCAGGCCTGTTTAAAAGGAAAAAAAAAAATCAGTAGTGATGTAGGATGATCATCGAGGTTACATCGTATTGTAGAGTTTTGTTGACCGAAATGTGATTTGTAATCATGACTGGAAAAAAAAAAAAAAAAACATGTAAAAGTCAGAAATGAAGAGAGTTTTTATTCATATATGTATAAAATGGTTTTCTATTCAACCAAATAAAGAGAGATCTTCATGGAAATCCAAGAGCACAGGCTTAAATAAAACGGTTCTGGGGAAGATAAAACTTCCACACTATTACCACAAATGTAACTGATCAGTCGAGCCAGTTTGCTGTCTGTATCATCCAAAAAACGTCTCCGCCTCAAACCCCATTCACTGATGTGTTTTAAGACACATTCTTTGTGATCCTTTAATCTATAAACATGAACAAAACGACACTGTGTAGTTTAAAACCATTGCAATAGACTTCCATGTCTTGTAAGAGAAACTAATCTAATCTAATCCTAGCTCCAGTGCAGAAGTAAACAAGCCAACACTCGTACGTGGTGAAGCTGGAGGCTATCCCAGGAATACTGGGCATGAGGCAGGAACACATCCTGGATGACACTCCAGTCCATCGCAGGACACCGTGTGAACACATGTTCCTACAGCAATTTAATGTAACACCAATCCAAGTACACCGGCATGTTTGTGGGAGGTTGGAGGAAACCGGAGAACCTGGAGGAAACCCATAGGAACATTGGAGGAACATGGGAAACTTCATACAGATAAGACGTGAGATCGAGATCAAACCGGGAACCATGGAGCTGTGAGGTGGATCCACCTCAAAGTGCTACACTAACATGCCTCCCATGATGCTGTTTTAGTGCATAGTGATCATCTGAAAATAATTTAGATGTTTTTTTGTTTTGTTTTTTCGATTAGGCTAACAGAGGGTTAGCCGTGTTTGACCAGAACAATCAAACATGCCTGGTACATTAAAATCCCAGTGGAAGCTTTTCCCTAAGGCGCATAAACACCTGAGAAAACGCTAATCCTCAAATCCAGGTGTTTTCATTTTATGAGATGGATCTCCACAACACAACACATCATGTGACCTCTTACAGGCGATGTTAATCCTGGGGGGTGGGGGTTATCTGAACAAATGGAACCTGCAATCCCTAACACGTTTCAATCATGTTCAAGATTTGTGTGTTGATTCTCGTCGGAATCTGCTTGTTTTTTGTCCTTCTCGCGAATCGTGTTTGTTTTTCATATCCTTGATTGCCACTGGTGCACAAAGCCAACGCGAACAGGCTGCATCTCATTCTCTAGGTGTCTATTGGCTCTGAACAAACATCTCAACTGTACACAATGGGGATGGAAAACACACACTCATACGGCCATTGTGTGCGAAATGGTAGGCAGCTGCGGCTTGTCCACACGGCACGCTGTTGTCCTTGATTGTAAAAAAAATATATAAAAAAATAAATGCTGCAGTCAATTTGCTGATTAGCGCCGTAGTATTTCTAGGCCTTGTCACTCCAAAGGGCGCAGCTGGGATTTGGGAAGCTGGGATGTACCTCATCACTTCGAGACACACACATACACATACACGTTATGAATAACCTCAAGGGGCTCCTGACATTATTTTTAATTGCAACAATGAATCCACACTCAGAAAAGCTCGATTCCCCAAGGTCTCCTTTAAGGACCCATGAGGAGAATAAGTGAGAGAGAAAGACAGAGGGGGGGTTGTGGGGGTTCAGTCGCAATCTCTCAGCGAATCAGCGGGCCTGAAAATCCAATCTGCTGCAGCAGACACCATGCTGTACATCACTTGTCAGGCCCTGGCACTATCGGTGCTTCATCAGACGCAGAGGGCTTGGCCTGGGATCGATTCGAAATATTAGGCAGCATAGGGACGGTGAGGTGGAGTTTGGACGTGTCCTCATGGGTTCGACCGCAAAATAGAGCTCGGAGGAAGGAGTGACAGGTCCTTAAAGTGATGAGCGATGGTGAGAAACAGAGCAGCTTGGCGGTTTTGCCTCTGTGGATAAACAATATTCCATAACGCTTTGAGCTCCTTGAGTTAGAGGTGGCTGTTTGTTTCTACAGTCCATACATTTCTTGTTTTCAGATACAGTTGCAATCAAAATTATTCAATCCCAATTGCAAATAAGGTTTATTAGCAAAATGTTCAGACCTTCAGCTGTGTGAAATGAACAAATCAAACAAAAGGAATTGAAACAGTTCGACACAACGGATGCTTCAAGCGGTTTCCCCGAAATTCAACTGAAAATGCAACTTATAATGACTTATCCAGTCTCAATATTATTCACCCCCTTCATGGCGAGCATCTTTATACTTAGTAGACACCCTTTTGCTGTTATGATCTGCTGCAAACGAGGTGCACATCTTCTGTCAGCGTTCCTGAGGAATCTTCTCCCGTTCCTCATGAGCAACGGCCTCCAGGTCAGTAATATTCTTGGGTTTGCATGCCGCATCCTCCTTCTTCAAATCCCACCAGAGCTTTTCGATGGGGTTCAAGTCAGGTGACTGCGATGGCCGTGTAGAATCTTGAAGGACTTCTTCTGCAACCAAGCCTTGCTGGAATTTGAGGTACGCTTGGGATCGTTGCCCTGTTGGAAGGTCCGATGACGCCCAAGCTTCAGCTTCCTCACAGACGGCATGACGTTTTCTTCAAGGATTTCCTGATACTTCAGTGAATCCGTCTCGCCTTCCACACGCTGCAGGTTTCCAGCGCCAGAGGATGCAAAGCAGCCGCAGAGCATCACCGAGCCTCCACCATGCTCGACTGTGGACAGAGCGTTCTTTCTTCATTCTTCTTCCTCCAGACATACCGCTGATCCATCGTGCAGAAACGTTCCGGTCTTGTTTCATCGCTCCACAGAACAGAATCCCAAAACTTCTGTGGCTTATTTGATTTTGAGCCGAATTTTCTTGTGCTTTTGGGTCAGTAGCGGTGTACGTCCCGGAGTTCTGGCATGGAAACCTTCTGCGTTTAGTACGCTCCTTACTGTGCTCACTGAAACCTCAGTGCCTATTGCCACCAGGTCTTGCTGCAGGTCTTGCTGCAGGTCTTTTACAGTCACTCGAGGGTTTTTCACAACCTGCCTTCTCGTAAATCTTCCCCATCCAGATGTTCCGTGTATTTTCTACCCCTATCCAGTTCAGGTATTTCATGTGTTCCAGCTCAAGCACACCTGCTGCAACTAATGAAGCCTTTGATTAGTTGCATCAGGTGTGCTTCAGACAACACCTGTTTTGTATATCTGTGCTGTTGTGAGGGATTCTATTCACGGAGTTGAATCATTTTGAAACTGGAGAAATCACTCAACTGAAAGTTGCATTTTCGGTTGGATTTGGGGAAACCACTTGAAGCATCCGTCGTGTAAACAGCTGAAAGTCTGTCCATTTTGACAATAAACATGATTCGCAAATGGGGGTTGAAGAATTTTGATTGCAACTGTATTACACTGATGACTTCACTGATACTTTTTTGTAAGCCACAATTCCTCTAGCTGAGCGTTTACTCCACTAAAATCCAACAGCCCAATTAAAGAAGTACAGTAGGGAAAAATCTCAGTGGCAGAACAAACCTGCGCAAAGAGAACCCGCACTTTATAGCAGATCAACACGCTTTAGGAAACTGAAACTCTAGAATGTATTTAATCCATAGCAGACCATAACGTTTGACTTAATCTTGTTATAAGAGGAATACGTTTCCAAACAGCACAACAGACACACAAGGGTTCATCTTAAACTAAAACTGTATGTTAATTTCAATAACTAGTTTTGCTAAAATGGTATTCTCATTAACGAGGTAGAAAAATGGTGGAAACCCCTTCTTTTTTTCTTTTTTTTTTTCCACATCTTCTCCCAACATGTCAGTTCTGCTAAATCGGCAGGCTGAGGAGAAACATGGTTGGCCCGATCTATATTTCAGCTCGTGATAGTCGATCGTTTATTCAGCGGCCCTCGTACGACCCAACACCCACTGGTTCAGGACTGAATGGAGTACAAGCAGGTCTGGAGACTGGATCTCCATCATTCCTGTGTGAGATCTCTCCAGCTTCAAAACGACACCGTACAAGAACTGTACACGTGTTCTGCAGGATCATCTCGATGCGGCTTTGTATCAGCAGCGTTTCGTTTTTAAGAACAGCTTGTGGATTATTTAAGTTAAAAAAAATATATTTTTTTTGTTTATATAGAAACATAAAGAATCAGTAGGAATCCTTCTCAAGAGTAACTGTGTTACTTTTAAAATAAAATCCTGACTAAAATAAATGCCTATACATTTTGATTTCGGTATTAATTGACGTAGGACTGTATATGTTTGTATAAAGCTGCTTTATGACCAAAAAAAAAAAAAAAAAAAACACACACACAAAACAACAAAAAACACGTTGTACAAATACAACTGAATTAACTTAATTTGAAGATTATTAAGAAAGCGCGCGGTTCAAGTCTCGAGAGCAGTGTCGCTAAGCAACGCTAGGCAATAACCGAACGATTTAGCGAGTTAGCACGTCATTTATACGAGCAACGTAAAGGCGGAATCACACTGGAAATGAAACAAAACAGTCGAGAATATCGACATTTCTTTCAGATGTGTTAGTAAATTACTAAGAAAATGTACCATACTGCGTGAATTTAACTATATCACATTTAGCATCGACCGCTAACCCTAACGCTAAAGAGCGCCGCCATAGATGACCTCAAAGTATCTTTACTACAGTAACATTCCCTGGACAATCCCTGGACGAAGCACTGGGAATCATATCAGGTATTCTCTCATTTATATGGGGTGTTTAAAGTTAGCAATAAAGCTAATACACCAAGTAATACTGAAATCATAATACTGTACAAATAATTTACAAAAGTGGTCATAGTCAGCAGTTAATCAAGAAAGAGCTAGTGCTCAGGGACTGGCTAGTATCGTTATGTAAATAAATAAGTAAGTAAGTAAATAAATAAAAAGTGTGATATGAAACTAACCAGATACATTTCTCTCTCTCACTGTGTTTTTGAAATTAATAAAACAATAAAATGCGGCTCGTCACGTTACCAGGAAACCTTAAAACGTCTTCCATCTTGAAGACTCTCCCAGAAGATCATTACCTTCGATTGTCACAAAATGCCGAAATTGGAGACTCCTTCCGTAAGTGGTAAACAAACATGTCCTCGCAGAAAGCGTCAAATCATCGACGAGGCTCGGATAACGTAGCACATCCACCAGCGACGCCCCTGTGAAAGAGCCGTTACTATAGAAACGAGAACATATGAATCGAACAAGTGAATCGATATAAACCCGAGATTTGATTTACAGCCCCCCCTACCGTCAGAGCTGCTTTTATAGCAAATGAAAGCAACACCTCCTGACCAATCAGATTCAAGAATTCAACATGTAACGACCACCGCTATTCTGATCAAATGATATTGAAGTCACTCGGCTAACTCGTCCGTAGGACCGAGCTCTTCCGTCAGATCACGAAGCGACGATGATGTGTTTCACACTTTATTCATAGAAAAAGCACTGAAATTCAACACAAATCATATAAAATGGTAGTAGCATTACATAAATAGTAATAAATTTTTGTTTATAGACATTAGCTCAAGAGGTTGCACAAACGAAACAAACAAACAAACAAACAAACAAAAAAAACGTCGTCGAACTATACTTTTGTGGCAACAAATACTGGATACCTTTTTCATAATTCAGTAGCACGGAGAGGTGACAAACACTTTTCCCTTAAATTAAAAATGAAAGAAGAGAAATAAAAAAAACAAAAAAAACAAAACCCAAACAAAACAGAACTCAAACAGTAGATGAACTAGTGAACAATCTCTACCAGCGATTATTATTATTATTATTATTTTTTTTTTTTTCCTTCTAAACTCTAGGGACAGATCAGTACACTGGTACAGTCAACACATATAGACACTTAAAGAGTTATGGGAAAGAGAAAGAGAGGAAATCAAGCAAAATAAAATAAAATAAAACAAAACTCAGAGCCACAAGAATTCTGTTTTGTGTGTGTGTGTTTTTTGCACTGCCGCTGGATCAGCTAGGCGAGCTACGAAAGATGCTTGGACGCGTGGAGTTTGTATAAGCAGGTGGCTACGATCGTCCTGCATTCGCAAAGAAGGAAGCAGCTGCTTGCTCTTCCACCGATCAAGGCTTGACCTGGTCGAGGTCACACCAGACCACTTGAAGGAGAACGGCTGTGGAAGGTGACTTATGTGGCTAATCCTTAGGTGAGGGGGGGGGGGGGGGGGGGGGGGGTGTTTAAATCAAAAGTGACCGAAAATGAAGTCTCCTCATATGTAGCCGGAGCGGCGGCTTACAAAAGTCTCGAGGCAACATCACATCAAAACAGCTTTTCTCCAATTCCCTCGACAACAATACAGTCAGTGGGTTTGGACCAGGCATGTGCCGATAATCTGTTATAAAATAGATCATTTCTGCGTTTAACGGAGCGTCCAATAATTCTCTTCCGTGAGAAATGTCAGAACTGCCGCTCCGACGGAGGAATAACTCTTTAGCACTGTAGTATTTGAATACAACATGCTTAAGCAAACATTGGGATCGTGACCATTTAAGATCAGCACATGCCTAGTTTATACAGCTCGTGGCATCGTTCTGCAATCAAATTTCCTAGATCACTTTGAGAAGATGATAAGGCTTCAAAGTTTTTTAAAAAAAATTAAATAAAATGGACATATGCAAAGTCAATCGAAAGGCAAAAGTCCCAAAACTGTCCTTTCCCGAAGAGGGCAAAAGAAGAAGAAGAAAAAAAAAAACAATAAAAAAAACAACAACAACCAGGAAGTGGTTCTGCATAGTCAGTTCAACGGCTGTTCTTCCTTTTCGTTCTTTATTTCCCTTCAGTTTTTATTTTACACGCCATGGTTCTCTTGCAAAAAAAAAAAAAGTGTACAAAAGACCCAAAAAAAAATAACGAGAAATAAGGAGGGAAAAAAAAAGGAACTGTTCACAGGAGCACCTGAGAAATGTTTTTTTTTTTGTTTTGTTTTGTTGTTTTTTTTGTTAAAGTCTTTATGCTGTCACATTCCCAGCCCGCGACAAATTCAAGTATCCGAAAAGAAAACAACAACAACCAAAAAAAAAAAAGAAACCATACAGTTATCATAAATAATTATAACTTTACAATTTTTTGAATTGACACTTTCATATTTACAATATCTTAAATGCTTATGCTACTATTTTTTTTTTTTTTTTCGTTTCGTTTCTTTAAGTGATTCCCTGAGAACTGAGTTGAGCATCTCGTCCTTTCTCGCCAGGTTTCCTTCCGTTCGTCGCCGCCGAGTGCATTGGAAGTGTCGGGAGCCGAGCGGGCACTTGTAGGGGGATGGCTGAGGGTGGCGTGTGGAAGATGTTTCGTTTCGTGTATCCGGATTTTTGATTAATGCTTGGCAAATATAACTGTTAATGCAGACAAGGTGAAAGGGGCGGGAGTGAATCAAGTGCTTGTAAAACAACACAACTACAGTTACTACTATCTTCGTTTCTGATCTTATTCTCTTCCTCTAAGAACGACATGGCCGATAGGGTCACGTGCCGATACGTAATCGCTGCCAAACGTTACCACTTTGAAGAGGTCGCCTAAGTAGGCGGTAAATCGGACGAAGCATCGCATGCACGATAACGCTAAGCTTTGATGGTGCAGGAATCTGCACCCCCCCCCCCCCCCCCAAAATAAAATAGAATAAAATAAAGCCGTCTTTTCATCAGAAAGATGAGGATTTTGTTCAGATCCAGGCGGAGAAGGAAACCCCTCGCTCTTCTCAGGTGTGGAGGAGTTGCTCTCAGTAACGTTCCCTTAAATCTCTTTCGTCACAACACGAGAAAAAAAGGGCAAAGACAAACCAAGAGGAGCGGGCAGAGGGGAGGGTGGCGTTCACGTCTTGGCCGATTCCCGGGTTACGTAAAACCGCGTTAAGACGAGGAACATCTCGATATCTCGGCGAGCTTTTTCGCTCTACCTCCGGGAACAAGGCCTCGGCCTCATCCTGTTAAAGCTGTTCCTTAAAATACGAGGTTAAAATCGAGGTATGACTGTAACACTGTGTGCGAGTGGGGGATTTTTTTCATGGATTTTTTTTTCTTTCGGAATGGCCGTTTTGAGCGTCTGAGCTCTTTGCCGGGGAAAAATAAAAAATAAAATAAAAAATAAGAACCACCAATCACCACGATGGAAAAGGCTCAAAATACCCCGCCTGTCATTTGGTTTCTCTTTATGTGCCACTTCTGCATCTGTATTAAACTAAAGCGAGCATAAGCCGAAATCAAAAAAGTTGTTCTGGCCTCCACAGGTTCTAAAAATCCGTGAACGTTGGTTGTTCACTAGAAGCAAACTGTATCAAACTTTTACAAAATAAAATAAAAATAAAGGATACTCGGAATATACAGGAAGAAAATAATGCCTTAAATAAAGGAGGAGTGAGCGGGGAGTCCTTTATAGTCTCCTCAGCCGAATCGCTCGCGCACGAGCATCATGAGCTTCTTCTTGCCCTTGTAGATCTGCTTGAGGTTGTCAATAAACTGGGCGAACTGGACGTGGCCGTCGTGCGCCATCAGGAAGGTGTCACGCGCTTTGCCTAGGAATTCAATGAACTCGCCGTAGTGGCGTGGGCTGATGTGCGTGAGGCGCGAGTGTGTGGTGCTGATGTAGGCACCGATGGCGGCGTCCAGCAGTTGGCGCAGCGGCGCCTTGTCCGTGCTCATCAGCTTGCCTGAGCTGCGGCGGCCGGGGATACCGGCGAGTCCGGGCGCCGTCACCGTGCAGCGGCGCAAGATGTCCGAGAGCACGGTGGCGCAGCGCACACCCTTCACCACCAACGGAACCATGGCGCCCAGCTCGTTCTTGCCCAGCGAGTGGCTGAGAGCGCACGCCCACAGGACGTCATTGATGGCCGGATGCGTGTCCTGGTTGTACGCCAGGCTGACATGTGCCATGGCCAAAGACGCCAGCTTGAACGCACGCAGCGGGTAGCCACGGTGCTCCATGTATCGCGCGATGGTGAACAATTGCGCGTGCGTCATAGCCGTCGCCGCCGCGTCCACCGCGATCTGGTAGGCCGTCTCGAAGGCCACATGCTCCTTCTCGCAGAGGGTGAGCGCGGACAACGCGCAATTGGCCGGGTCCTTCATGGCGCACTGCAGCGCGAGTGTTCGGGCGCAGCTCGCCAGTTCCTCTCGTTGCCCGTAGTCCAGGCTGAGACGCAGCGCCGTGCCGTGAGACATGACCGCTGCAGCAACAATACTCGTAGCCTCAGTGGGTGTGAACAGCGTGTACCAACTCTGCAGGATGCTGACCAGCGCCCGCAGCCCTACAGACAGACGTGAGGGACGGTGAGACCGGAGAAGAGGAACGTCAGAACCAGTTGGAATCATCGATATTTTTTTTACGCAGTATTGATTTTACAGTAACGTCGAATATAGGCGGAGTTCGATACAGACCGACTTCAGTAGCGCAGGTGACGAGCCAGCGCACCATCTCTCTGCGTCTCCAGTTCAGAGTGGACAGCGTCATCCTCATCACCTACAGGGAAACAAAACGTGGGGATATAACGGACCTCGTACAGATGGACGGACAAAACCAGACAAACACACACACACTCACGCGCACACACACACTCACCTGAAGGCCGAGCTCCAGGGCCACGTTGAGCAGGGTAATGTCAGGCGGGCTGTCTGCAGGGGTGGCGATCTTGAACGCGTCTTGAGCCAGTTTGAAGATGAGTGAGGAGGAGTGGATGTTTTTCTGGATGGCCTCGAGGACCGTGCGCAGTCTCAGCATGTCCCCTGCTCACAACACACAACATTAGCTTCAAAGCTCAAAAGCATGTCTTTAAGTCTCGGTGAAGCGGATCATGGCTGATTTTCTACATGCGGGGTTTGCCAAATTTTCAGTGTGTGTGTGTGTGTGTTGCTCACCCTTGGCTGCAGTGAGCATGGTTGATGCTAGCTCACACTGTTGGGACTCCAGGTGCCCGAGGGTGAACCAGCGCGGGTATCTGCTCGGCACTATGGAGATGCCATGGTGCGGGTGACCCACGTCACCTGATGGCGCTGTGGACTCCAGCACAGGCAACCTGCAGAACATCACAACAGATTAACACCCGTGATGAACAGTGCGGCATCTTACATATACACATCACATACACGATAACACACTGTTCATAATGACCAAACCGGGGGTTTCGACTAATTCGTGATAGTTACCCAGTGATCTGAAATATACGATAGTGTTAAAACTCATTCAAATAAATCCAGATCACATGCTAATTGAAGACACCCCCGCTCGTACATACCCGTCCTCTCCAACGATACGCCGATGTAAAAGCACGGCCTATATGCAAATATGTACCGGAACACGATTGGCTCTTACAGTCGGTGATGCGATAACACCCCTCTGTTCATTTCTAGATTAAAGACGTTCCCAAAACGCCACGTTTAACCTGACTACACTGCGTCTCTGTGGACATCCAGACCACAGCGACGCTCAGGGCTCGATTAGCTCGGTCTTTGCGCCGAGGCTGCAGCTCCGTGCTCTACTGCTCGTGTCTGAGAGTGCAGCGGTAGCAATACGTTATCGATCGATATCAGCGATGTGAGCTGACCCGGAGGATCTGGGCCTGGATTAGCGACAGCGCGGTAATAAAGGCCCACACAGACTCCACGCAGACACACTGGTGCACCATTATACAAGAGAACGCACAGTCCTGGAAGGTCACACGACCACGCGGTGCTTTTTAATTCCTCATCCCAGAATATATCTGGGTGCTTTTATTTTTGCTGTTTTTAGACATTAACAGGGTCTTGTACGTCTGAGATAGCCTTGGGAGTCCCCGGAATGCTGGGTCACACGGTATGAAGTTCTCACCTCATGGCCCTCAGACCGATCTTGTAGGCCAGGTCTGTGTCATGGGGAAGGAGTGCTGTGAACAGGTACTTCGCAAACGTGTGCATGGGTACGCTCTCTCGGTGGATGACCTCGCCCAGGCCGCTGAAGGGACCGCCTATAAATATTTATATATACACACACACACAGAAGAAACAGAGTCAGGATTCAACACGTCCTTAAGGTAAACATGGCTACGTTGTGGAGAGTGAAAATCGTACCTTCCAGCAGGAGCATGGCCTGCTTGCGGAGTGTGTGCACAAGCAGCTCGTCCAGCTCCAGCTCCTGAAGTTTGGCGACAATCTGCTCCTCGTTGCGACACACCTTGTCCTGGGCGTACAAGCCCTCGGGCATCAATCTCTGCTGCCCCATACCCATCAGTGCTACCTCCAGCGCCAAGGCCAGGTACGACTCGCCGGCATCCGGGCAGCCCCACACAGGCACATGCTGATACACCGGGGGCTTGGGATCACCCGAATCTGGAAGAGAAGAAGAGTAAATTAAGATTATAAAGGTTTGGACAGTAAGCTGGGGAAACAAACACCATCTGTTTGATAAGAGTGTCAGCACCAGCTATTAACTACTGGCTATGATTCCTGTGTTCGCATTAGATGGAGTGAGGGAACACCAAAAACACACACACACACACACACACACACACACACACACGGCCAGGAGGACGCCTACTAAGTGACATACGAATGTGATTCGCTAATTCACACGTCCACTGAAAAGGACAGAGTATGCTTACGACGGTGTGAACAAGTGTCTGGAGAACGAAGCGAATTTTTTTTTTTAAAAAAAAAACAAAGACAGCAGGAATGCGAGCGAGAACGAGAGTGGGCGAGAGAGACTGAAAAGAGGAGAGAGAGAAAACCAAAGAAGGAGAGATGTTTGAGTTTGGAATACACACTCCAGCTGTTGTTAAATGCAATGGAGTTTCTGATTGGGTGAGCTTTTAGGCCACACCCACTGTGCTAGAAAAAAGTGCCAGATGTTTCCAAATGTGTGATGGGAGTCAAACAAAGGGCTGTGCAGCGTACACCCCTCACACACTCCAGCACACACACACACACACACACACACACAGTACCACTTGTCTGCATTATTCCAAATCACAATAGCTCCCTGTTGGTTTCACACAATAGTAACACAAAAGGCAACACTCTGCAGCTTGGAGCGACGTATAGCATGCGAACGCTGATTGATTTTAAACATTTTACTCCACCGTGACCCCACACCTACAATACAACCACACACACACACACGCTCACAATAATACAATAGTGTGGTGTTTTAAAAAGGTACGAAAGGCTATAGAGGCCTAATCTAATTCCGTCCGACGCACAAAACGCACACATGCTCCTCCCCCATCTGCCAGCCCATAATAATCTACCTCCGGTATCCATGGCGCTGTCGTCCTCCACTCGACACGTCTCTGTTAGGGTGGCGAAAAGGCAGCCGATGGGATCGAGCGGGTGGCCCACCCAGCCCTCCAGATTGGTAGTGCTGGTCATTCCTCTCTGCAGAAGCTCTGCGCACACGCACACACACACAAACACACACACACACACACACACACACACTTAAATGAATTATGGGTGATAATATGCTTAGCGCAATTACTCTAACAGCTGTTTCTTAAAAACACAGAACGGCGAATCTGCTAAGTTTCTGCGCGTTTCAGTGTGAACTCCAGATCCAGCTCATCAACATGTTCGAGCTGTAGATATGAGACAGATGGTCCGGATGCCGTTCCAAAGCTCCAAATGTAAGTGCACCCCCCCCCAAAAAAAAAATTCTCATTCTGTCATTTCTAATCCGTGTATCCGTGCGAGTAATTTGCTGAACTGATCCTCACTCGAACAAATACTCTGACCTAGCAAAGGAACACGACTAGCTGATACCTGCAGAGAAAAATCGGATTCACGCTAGACGACACATACGGGAAGTCGACTTTCAAAACTCTCACAAACATTTATATCTAAAAAAATAAAATAAATAAATAAATAAATAAAACTGTTCAGCATTGCTTCATCAAACATTAATGCAATACTAGTATTCACTAGTATTGCATTAATGTTTGATGAAGCAATGCTGATTATGAAAGCTCGATGTACGTCGTCAGTACTCAGATCTCAGCCCAGCATCTGGACTTGGCTTCAGTTCGATACTAAACACTTAAACACAAAAACAACCTGTGCGATGCACTTAGGCCTCTTGTAGCTAAAGATAAGCTAAACCTGCTCAGTTTGGAGCACAATGCGGCTTTTGTAGGGTTTTTGGCTTCTACAGGCATGGTATGATGCCAAGTAGATAAAGATTGCTGTAAGGTCATGTTCCAATCCGTGTGTGTGTGTGTGTGTGTGTGTGTGTGTGTGTGTGTGTGTGTGTGTGTGTGTGTGTGTGTGTGTTACCTTTCTTCTGGTGTTTGTAAATGTCCAGCTGCCTCTGCTGCTGAAGCCGGAGAGTGTTGATGATGGCCACGGCCAATCGTAGGGCTTCTCTCGGGTAACCGTGGGAACGCAGGGCGTCCACCCGGGCACACGCGGTAGGCACGTGATCTGCAAGAAAGGTCACGTGACGCACTGTTGGACGTGGCGCAAGTACAGACACGTCCAGATACGGCCATGTGAGCGTCTTACCCAGCCACAGCGGCAGGCCTTGAGGGTTAAAGAGCAGGTTCTCTCCCTCTCTCTGGTAAGCGGGCGAGACGTAGAAATCGCTGCTGATGATTCGCTGCAGGTGGCTGTCCTGCCAGTGCAGGTCACACGCCTCCATGGCACGAGTGAACACCGTCCGCCTCGGCCGGGCCAACGAGTCTAAACACACACACACGACGCACAGGCGGAGTCAACGTCAGCCAGGGAGACCATCGAGTCAGGAGTATGTGCGAGTCATTTTTCTTTGGGTTTAAAAGTAAAAAATTTTTATTAGTGAATAAAGATCGACAGTATATTTTTTTTATCCTTTTATAGTTACCTCTAACGTAGCTGAACATCCAGGGGAACAACGTCCATTATAACAACCGTCACCATTCTTTATTAGCTATAAACCGTTTCACTGGACACTCCTTACTAAATGTTCTATAAATAAACATCTCCTTACAGAAAACATCACCATAACTGCGATTATACGCGTAAAATGCACTTTCAAACTCGTTATCTTTCACGCTTTGGGTTCATTTGAGCACGTCCCTGCGAATGAGCCGTTACTATAGAAACGATAACGGATTCGTTAATATCGACCCAGATACGCAACACTCAGACGACCCGATCAGAATCGCTGGTATAATCGAGTCTAAATACGTCTAAATGGGTGTTTTCTGGATGCCCACCATGTGCCAGGTTGCTCTGGGGCAGGGCGTTGGTGATGTTGGGAAGCTCGCTGCCGTAGTTGCCGTCCTCCAGCGGGCAGATATCCATGTCACTCCACTTCTTCAGTTGTTTGAGCCACGCGCTCTTCTCCTCACTCTTACAGTGAGGGTTCAGCACAATGCACACCCACAATGCACCTGTGGAACAACGAGGTGGGAAGAAAGAGAGCACCGTTAGTGTGGAGCGTCTCGGAGAACGAGAGCGCAAGAGGAACAGGGATAAAGCAGGGAAATGAAGAGATGTGTGTGTGTGTGTGTGTGTGTGTGTGTGTGTGTGTGTGTGTGTGTGTGTGTGTGTGTGTGTGTGTGTGAGAGAGAGAGAGAGAGAGAGAGAGAGAGAGAGAGATGGAGGAGGTGCTGGTGTGTGACTGTCAAACAGCAGAGGTGTATGGAGCACACAGCTGGAGGAGTAGACCACTGTCCTGACCAAAACACTCCGAGATACGCACATCCATCCTACCGTGACCCAGACGTCCAATAAAACACCTGCAATACCTCCTCTCCTATTGGTTGACCGTATTGACAGGATTATCATTCGGCCAATCAGAGCGAAGTTTTGCATCGACCTGCCTCGACTCGTGTCAATTAACGCTGCATGTGAAGAGCAAAAGGGGCGGCGCTCTGCTATCCGGCGGCCATTTTCAGGACTCTACCCTCTAAACGGCCCGATCGATACAAAGCAGGCTGAAAGAAAGGCCGTATGTGATGGACGGCATCGCACTTCCTGTCACGGCAGACGTGTACGCTGCTCTCTGACCTACATTAACGTTCGGACGCTCTTAAGAGCGAGGAAATAAGGTAAGGAGGATGTGGTTGCGATGAGAGGCTCGGCGGAGGGAACGGTCGACGAAACGTAGCGTTAAGCCGGTACTCTCGTCACAGAGATAGACGCGGCGCGACGCGGCGGCTCACCCAGTTCGTCCCACAGCTGCCGACACTTGTCCGTCATTCCCGTGCCCTGCTGTCGCCATAGCGACAGACGTGGGTCAGCCATAAACTGCTCCGTGATGAGGGTGAGCATGCGCGCTCCGTTCGAGTCCCGCATGCGCAGCATCTCCCGCACCTGTGTACACACACACACACACCATGAACAACACACTCACTCAACGTTTGTATAAAGAACAGCTGTTTCATATTATATATATATATATATATATATAAAATTGATTAACACGTGAACTATATACAGCAGGCATTAGTAACAATGCTCAAATTCATCAGCTGAATCACACACACACACACACACACACACACACACACACACACTAAAGGTCTCTCACCTTGGCGAACATGGAGTTAAGCTGCTTTCCCGAGCCGTAGTAGCCTCCCTGCGAGAGGAACTGTTTGACTTGCTCGCGTACCTGCTCCTCATCCAGGTGCCAGCAGTTATCATCATCAATACTGGCTCCTGCCGTGGGGTCCGGGGCCCCTAAAAAAAAACAAAAAACAAAAAAAACCACACATACCCGGTTTTTAATCCCTCTCCGTCAGAGCTGCCACGATAGAGCAAGGTCTCAGAAATAATCCGCACGTCGGGATTTCCGTTACGACGGCGTCGGCGTAACGTAGAGTTCCGATGCGTTTTTTTTTTTAAATCAGCAGTATTGTACAGTGACGGTAACGGTCGCGTTACAATTACAGTAAAAATGAGCGAGCACGTCGTTTCACTGCGCAATCCGCAGCACAGACTTTACAAAAAAAAAATAAATCAGGGGTTGTTTTTTTTTTCAAGGCACTCCAAAAAGTTTCTCTGTGAACCCGGCACGCTCGCTCCGCGGTAACACCACCACTTAGATCAAATAACTCCGAAATACTCGATTTCCACCCCATAAAAATGCTCTTAAGCGGAGTTTTCCTTCACAGTGCTTCTCTCTGGATAATGCCACGCTTTCAGCGAAGAGCACACACTGATTTGGGAGTAACAGAGGCGAGATGGAGCGCATTAAAGACGTCGTATTTCATCGCTTTATCGAGAGAGCGACAGAGAGAGAGAGAGAAAGAGAGAGAGAGAGAGAGAGAGAGAGAGAGAGAGAGAGAGAGAGAGAGATCACCGTTTCTAAGACTTCAGTTCGTTTTTTAAATCGACTCTTCGAGATGCTTTAAAGCACGCACACACACACACACACACACACACACACACACACACACACACAACTTCTCCACACTGCAGTTTATATCCAAACAGTCACAAACAAACACACGGAGCTGATACGACGTGTTTCTCTCTTTCTGACCAAAATCCATTTGCTAACTTAATGAACCAAATTTCTTAATTGTTCTAGATAATCAGGACCGATTCTATGTATGTGAAGAAGAAAAAAAAAAAACCTTCAATATAATTTGTAAATAAATAATAATGATAAAAAAATCGATATCGCCAATTATTAAAAAGTCACCGAATTTTTAAATATCGGCCGCAATCGTTTTTTCTCTACGTCCCGGTCGGAACATCGAAGACAGAGCGAAGATTTTTTTTTTTTTTATACGTATAAGGACGTGTGTTTATAGCTTCTGAGTACGGGTACGAAGTGAAAACGTGGACTATACGCGTTATTCTGTGTACACGGGAAGGAAACTATGAGTGTTTACAGCTCGAGGCGGTATTCACAGTGGTGTTATTATAAGTTTCGACTGAAACCCTAGTTCGGTTTTGTAGCGCTAGTTATTATCAGTCCTAGTCACATGACCCTATTCCTGAAATTCCACCATCACAGAGCAGCTCCTGGTGAGCGGCTGATAAGCGCCCTAGTCGACTCCGACAAAAAGAGGGCACTTCCTGGCTTAGGTTTTCTGCCATGTGGCTTTAAAATGTTCCACTGGAGGAAGAAGGAAAAGGAAGGAGAGGTCTGCTTTCCCCCCACCATGTCCACCTCCAAACTAATTCTGGGGCTCGCGAGAGCTCGGAAGGCTAAGATAAACCGTGCAGGGATATTTCAGCCTAAAGAGCCGCACTTGGCAGAGCTAAAACTAACACGGCCCCCCGATAGGGTCTTAAAACGAAACCGTTACGAGTTATGAGCAAACACTTAAAGACACTTCTGAAGAGAACCCCGCACGTGACTGGATTCCTGGCAGGCTGAGTCCCATTTCCTAGATTCCCCACTCAGACCGTAGCTCCTGGCATCGTTAAAGATGACGTAAGGCAGGATGGAAAGTGGGCACGCGCGTTCAAACGAGTCTCGGTGCGCTTTACGTACCGTTTGAAACGCTTTACTGTTTAGTCGTGCCAGTGAGACTGCTTTGAATGTGTAAATACTGTTTCACTATTCAAATGCTATTCAGATTTTCATAATGTTTACGTACACGAAAGCAAAGAACGAAATAAAAAAAGGGGGGTGACGACGGAACGCGGTAATACCAGTGAAGCCGATTTGAATTTGTAAAATGGCGTGATCCTTACCGTGCACTTGGTTGATCTCCGAGTTGGAGGACAGGATCTCGTCGGCGAGTTTCTGCGCCGTCGGGAGCACTTCGGTGTGGTGCGCCGTGATCAGATACTGCACCAGTTTCTGCAGCTGGTCCCGGTTCATCTGGAAGAGCGTCTCGGAGATAGGCAGCCGCAGTTTCACCTGCTCGGCCCGCCGGATGCGGTAAAGCGAGAGGGCCACCACGTGGGCGCAGTAGAAGATGTCGCGGTTGCCGCAGCCACACGTCACCGACGTGATCTTGCAGCGGTCGAAGCTGATGGCCACGCGGTGCGTCACCTCGGGCTCAGAGTGTGTGGCCGGTTCCGTTACTGTTCCGCTAAGGTGGAAACCTGGAGGGAGACGGAGAGAAGGGGGGCGGGCCCTGTTATATTACAGACACTTTAAAAAAATACTGCCAAAGATTGTACTCGGGATTAAAGGAGAAAACCTTAAACATTTAAGTCAACCCAACAGCCCCCTCCACAGGGGGTGGAGCTCATTTCAGGGCCACAATAATATAAATATAAATATTATATATAATATTTATAATCTTTAAAGTCTCGAGTGCACTATGTGTGGTCACAGAACCCCTGTCTGCTATCCTGAGGGGGGGGGTGGGGGAGCGGGGGGGTCCAGCAGTTACCAAACCACCACTCGGTCTACACTGATCTTACACGGTAATGGATTAAGGTCATCGAATTCTCTCTGGGGGGAAAAAAGGAGGAAAAAAAAAATCCCAGAGGAGCTCAGAGACTCACTTGTCCTGGTAAGATTGGGCTGGGGGTGGGGTGGGGGCTTGTTACGAGAGGAAAGTAGATCCGCTGCAACCTTTGGCCTCCGTCTCCCCGTGGGCCGGGGTTGTGAATTCGTCCTTGGGGAGAGTGTATGGGAGTTTTAACACACTCTGTAATGCCGGGGCTGATGGGTAGGGGTGCTGCAAAGTCCTGCCCTCAAACAAGTCCCTGAGGATACGGGGATTAAAATGTGGGGCAAAGATGCTTCAGGCTCAGGGGCTGAGGAGGGAACGAAATGGTATATGGGTAGCCAATGAGACAGCTTGTTTCCAGGCATCGAGCGGTGAAATATTAATGATTGGGACATGGACAACGGGGGTGCAATGTCGAGAATTATATATCATCTAAACCCAACACTACACCATGACAACCCAAACTCTATCAACACAAAGGGTGGATTACAGGAACATCAAGCCAAAACCCAGCCTGTACGGCAGGGTATCGGCTTCAATCTTATCCAGGTCGAAGCAAAATATACGGCGAGAAATGATGCTAGCTTACCACCTCATGTGGGAACATTCTCTTGCTAACAATATGATTTCTGAACCTTCCAGAATTCCGACCTTATAAGTAGATACGTTACCGAACATCTCGTGTCTGTGCTAGCGTAGATCACTGTTAGCAACCATCATCTTACAAATACACGGTTTTAGCATTAAACAATGCCACGTAATGATCTCAGTCTAGTGTCCGAGGCAGACATGTTGTAAAAATATCTACTTGAAATTTTCCCCCTACACAGACTTTGTGCACGGACCAACACATTACGTGTCTAAAGAAGACAAAGAAATATTAACCGACGTGAAAAGGAGTAAGCGGTTGAAGATGGATGGATGGATGGATGGACGGATGGAAAATCATATCCTATACGTACACAGAAACACGCCCGTACACGTTCCCTACGCATGCCCACGAGTTAACGCATCGTGTGCGCGACATCAAGTCTCCGTTTAGGCCGACGTCTAACTAGACCTAGCAAAGCTGTCTTCAGCTGTGCCAAATCCCACAAAAGGCTTTTCCAGACGAGTTCTCCTAAGAAGGCGCCCCCCCCCCCCCCCCCCCGTCCCACCCCTCCTTGAGATTTTTCAGAAAACAAATCTGACGTCCAATTTACTGCCGAGCGCTTTCAGGCAGAGCCAGCAAGCGCGGAGGCACCTGATTAAGGCGAGTTTACGGTGATGTCTGTTTCCAGTTTGATAAAAAAGGCTGAAAAGGAGAGGGGCTAGCCTCGCTTCAAAGCAGATCCGAGCGGAAACAAAGACGCACGAGACGAGAGCAGAAGGTGTGTTTTTTTTTAACGGACCCGGGCGTTCCTTTCGGGCTAACGCACGAGCAGCTAAGCCTTGTATGGCCGTCGTGCTGCGCTGAGAAGAACCAAGACACCACTGCCAAAAAACAAACAAACAAACAAACAAACAAACAAAAAAACCACCCTGAGAGCTAGAATGAAACAAAAGGAAGCACATAATGTCGAGATGCTATCCTTTTGCGAACTCTGTTGCAGGCATTGTAAAGCAAGGTTGCTGGATGAATACTTCGACAAGAACTTACACTGAAACACTTCGCCTAGTGCAGAAATCGACGCAAAGATTAACACACTTTCCCATTTCAATAGTGTCTTTGGCCTTGGAGTGGATTGAGGATCAGCGAGATCAGATCGTGGTGAATAGGCGGCAGGACAAAGGCTCCGTCAGTACAACGTGGCTTGAAATAAAAGTTCCCCAACCTTACGTGTAAAAAGTACAAAAGGTGTCATTGTTTACAGCACATCGCTGTGATATAAGACGACACCTCAGGATGTGCCGCTATTGGAAAATAATCAACTTCGGCAGGACGACTATATCTCCGCTTCGCCACACCGTACCGGTGTTGACGGGATTACTTTCTCTGAGAAATACACCCGCCCAAAATACGGACGCAAACAGCGTGAGACACGGCGAGGTGACAATTTGTGAAGCGTCTGTGAAATATGGTAATCATTTTAAACCTTTGAAAAGCTCAGATTGCTTTCGCATAGCATAGCATGGCTGCAGGTTAGCTTAACTAACACCCACACCTCAATCACATCAACACAGAACTCCAGCACAATCGGGGTAAAACAACAACAACAACACCACTGTGCATTAGCGGTCACTGAAAAGCTGTAAATCTGAAGGCTGAAGGCTGTGAGAGAGATGAGTGCTCTAAGAAGAGTCATTCTCCTGCCTGCCCCCTCCTCCTCCTCCTCCTCCTCCCGCTGTCCTTGCTGACTCCATTCCACTAAATTGCTCTTTATCAGATACGCCAAGGGTGACTCAGGACTTCTCATCTGCCCAGGAGGAGGGAAAAAAAAAAAAAAAACGAGAGCGAGAAAGAGCGAGAGAGACAGGAGGATGGCAAGGAGAATGAAATTGAGACTGAGTGTGTGTGTGTGTGTGTGTGTGTGTGTGTGTGTTAGAGAGAGATAGACTGTGACACTGCAAAACAAGCCACAGGGAGTCTTGGGAGACCTGCAGCGCTGCAGGAGACCTTGTGCCTGTCACTAGCCTCCTTAACACGGAGGACAATATTCTTCACGGTCTTAGTCTGACAGCACTGCCCCCCCCCCCCCCCCCCCATCACCCCCCACCCCGTTTCGTCTTGCTGTCAAGTTTCAATACCCTCCATCAACCAGACTCCACTTCCTTCACCTACGCTAGTTAGCGATTCATTGTTGCTAAGCAATCAATAAATTGTGTAAAGCCACGATGGCCACGCCTCCTTTACCGTGACTGGGGACAGAGGCCACGCCTACTTCTCAGAGATCCAGACACTGAAGCCATACCTTAATTCATCGAGTCTGAAGTATAGAGGCCACACCTCTTTCGGTGAGACTGATGCACAGAAGGCCACACCTCTTTCAGTCGGACTCATGCACAGAGGCCACGCCTCCTACACTGAGCCTGACAGATTAACTTGATAACATTCCTAAGAGCACTCTATTAATAATAAAAAAAAGAAAAACAACTGCTATTAATACATAAAACTCATAGGACATCACTTAAATCTTATATGCGAATGCATGAGCATTGGCTCATGTGCTGTGAGGGGGAGGGGCCTGACGCAGATGGATGTTAAAGGTCCTCCTTCTCCATTCAATTCAAGCCTTTGTTGCTTTGATAAGCAGTACATGCTTCACTACCATCCTCTCTACGGCTGCTCTTTTCACGCTGACCTCCGAGGTCCTGTGTGTGTGTGTGTGTGTGTGTGTGTGTGTGTGTGTGTATTGGCAGCTTCCTCTACCGGGTCTTTTTGATCATTCGGTACCTGGCTGAGAGGAGGCCTCGGGCACGGATCAAACAAAGAAGAGAGAGAAACAGACAGAGAGAGAGAGATGGGAACAGGGAAGATGTCGTAAGCAGATGGAGTGCCAGTGTCGATCACAATAAGCCATGCAGTGTCAGCCTGGAGGAATAATGACACTGCTCCAGTTAATGTGGGTCATTGTGCTCACACTCACTCACACAGACACACACACACACACACACACACACACACACACACACACACACACCCTAGCTCATGGGCAGGCATTCAGCCTACTTGACTGGCTTGTTTAAGATACACAAGGCTGATTCTAAATGAGATGACGCCAGTGCTTAGTAAACAGTCCAATCAGGAGAAGCTAAACTGACTCCGATGCACTTTGTTGCATACGAAATACCAACTCTTATAGGAATGAAGACAAAACAGTCATCAGGAAAATCCCCCTCCCTTCCCCTCCCCATCCACAGCCTGGATCTAATCTCCATGCCACGCTGCAGCACTAAGCTAAGAGACTACAACAGTGTAATCCAGCCACAAGCTAATTCTATCCAAGCCACAATTATTATCCAACAAATCTATTCAAGACCAAGCTACTCACTCCGTCAAATAGCTGACTTCTGTGCTGAATTAGCTGATTGGACATTTTGTAGACAACAAATAAAATATTACTAAGACCATGGTGTTTGTTAAATCGCATTAGCAAACCCAACCATCAGACCATGTACGACGTATCACAATACGTGGGTATATGAATGCTCATAGTGTCTTCGTCAGACCTGGTGTGTGCGTTTCGAACAATCGTAATTAATCTATTGGCACTGACCACTAATTCTCAGCGCTAACAGAGTCGCTTATAGCGGGCCGCTCTATTGGCCATCTGTTTGTAGGGGGGGATTGTGGGGGCTGATACCACTGCAAGCAGTGGTGCTCATTGGGAAACAGTAGGAGAGGACAAGAAAGGAGATACACACTACAGACTCCCTTGGCACCATCTGCCGGCCTTCAAAGACACCCACGCAGAAACAGATCAGCCAATGGCAACACAGTCCCGCCCCCTTAAAGCCACAAAGACTTAACAGGAAAGACCGAGGCCCCTCCTCTTGCTGTTAGACCCCTCTCTTTGCCTCTATTCCACCTCCAATCTGTCCCAGCAGCAATATGGTTAACACCACAACCCCCCCCATTGCTCCACCTATCTATCTCCACACAACAGACGCGCATACACACAAAGCTACTCATTGAGGCCAGACCCGAGCCCCGACGGCCGCTTAAATAAAAGGCTGATTTGTTCATGACGGCTCCCGTACGCCAGGCCTTGCGCCTCATTTGTCACGATCACCCGCAATTGATTTCTGATCCGTGGGCCTCAAGCGGCCTTGCTTCCAGCCACCGGCGTCTAACTCAAGACCATGCATGCGCTGTAATTGAGGATGAAACGAAAGATGTAATTACACAGCAAACGATGGCGTCCCAAAATAAATCTAGCACTGGATGCACAACCAGCCCTGGCTGAAGAGCTTTTATTATCTGGCTGCTAATTAACCTGCCGAGGGTTCGAGAGTCTTGAAATGAAAGGAGGCATGGGGGGAAGAGGATGAATATGGAATACAGGAGGGTGGTAGTGGGGAGATGAATCGCGTAGGCCGGTAAGAAGGACCGGATGTCCCGCTGCACATAAAAGCGGACGCTCTTGAACCGAAACCGTGCAGCAACCATGGAAAAAAAAAGGGGGGGGAGGATATCCTTTCATTGTATTTCTGTCTCAAGGTCTTCTTGCGTCGGTGCTCAAAGGATGCCGAATATGCGTCCAGCCCCCTTACACAGTGTGCTAACCCTGGCTCTTTGAAATAGGAAGTACGATGCTCGCTGCAGAGCGTGGCTAATTAAGTTCCTGCTCAGTGACACCTTGAGATCTACTTCTTGCACCGAACACTCCCCGACTTGACAATTGACGGCATGCAAATGGAATGGATCGAGCACATCCAGGAAGTGGCCCGGTCATCCAGTCTGCTCATGCACCACCACCAATTTTCTAGCCACAGGGTGTCTCACTTTTGCAAGAGAACCTGACAGGTCCTAAAGGTCATTGCTTGTGTTTATGCCCTAATCTGGTTCATTTGGTCCACAAATGACCGCTGCTATCACTGGGTGTGATCATCGGTCCGCAATGATGCATCTGTCCAGCATGGCCTCCTTATCTTTATGACTTGTTGGCCTTTTGCTGCTCATTTACCACGAAACAGAGCCGGTATTAATATGTGATCGTGTACAAACCATCTGCTCGCCTGCAAATGACGAGCAGCAGTGGGAAGACACAATGGGCCTTTGGAGTGAGCTTCAGAGACTCGATCATTCTTCACAGCCAGTTGCACTACAGAAGAGAGTCCAAGTTGTATTCCTTTTATAAAGTTAAAGCCCCTTTTTTTTTTTTCTTTCTAAAACCGTACAACACCTCCATAAAACCTCCATCCAGTATGTAAGGAAGTACCTTTGCAAAAGGTTTGCACCTTCTTAGCAAGCCTGGCTCCCTGTCTTTCACTGTGCTAGCTAACATGACCTCCTCGGAGCTGGTCCACTCCCACTACATTCCATCTTTTTAACTGTTTCCTACAAGCACTTTGGACTTCAGCCTGCCCCGCAGCTGTAAAACAGGCAGCAGAGCATAAACACCGCCTGAGAAATATCTAGAAGCCTGTACAATGTTGTGTACTTTAACATTACATCTACAAGGTTAGAAAAAGTCAATATGTGCCCAGGGCTTGTCCAAACATTTGCTAACGACTTTCTGAAAGTTAACTATTGTCTCCGGCTCTCCCGCCCCCCTGTCTGAGAGCACACATAATGCCAAACTCATCGTGCAGCGTGAGGGAAGTGGACCGTCCTGGCTGCTAGCATTCTAAAGCTGCTGCGATGACAACAGCATTGTTGATCCGCTCCTCCGTGCGTAAAACGCACATCAACCCAGGCTAAACATATGGACGAGGACGACAAAAAGATTTGGTTGGAAAAAGGGGTGGGGGGCGGACACACAAAGCGAGCATGCACAGCCCTGTTGAGACCCTGAAGGTGTGCTTTGCTTCCACAGTCAGCTGATGGATTCATCTCTAATTACCAACTCTTGTCCACCCCCCTTCCTTTCTGTTCCAAACTTCTCAAGCTTCTCTATTGTCTGTGCCCTCCCTCCCTCCCTCCCTCCCTCCTACAGCAGTGCCATCCAACCCCTGCGTTGTCCCCCATGGTCACTTAATCTGTCCCTGACCTGCTTTATTTGCCCCAGTCCCGCTGTTCTCCGGGTTCCCACCCTCCTATTATTTTTTTTTCGTCTCTGCGGGGCCGTCTAGGCCTAGGGCTGGGATCTGGCTCGCTACCGTCGATCGCAAAAGGGCCAACAGCAGTGAGCAGGCGTCAGCTTGGAAGCAGGGGCCTGGAGGAGAGGACAAGAGGATGGCAGAGACACCGAGGCCAGATAGGGTGAGACAAAAATTGATCGTAGGACGTATCGCAATATTCAACAGTGTTGCAGAATTTTGGGGAGGTTGCCTAGGCAAGAACCATCCCTGATGAGACACAGTCTCTTCCATTTCGACATCAGTACAAGATCTTCTAAAAGGTCGTATTACTGGTTGAGCCAAGCGAACAAAAGCGATTTTTACGTTCTTTATCACTAACAAATAACAAACTGTAATGTTCTTGGATCCAAACGTTCCCAATGTTAGTTTTCAGAAAATGTTCTGCTAACCACTAATTGTTTGCTGAAGGAGTCTCTCACTGCGATTTGAAAATTTGATAATGGCCCAGGCTTAACACCAGCGAGAAGTCCATCATCTAGGAACGGCTGAGATCCATTTAGATGACTGTAGCATTTTGTTGACAAAAGCTTCTACCTCAGAGGCGTCATGGGCGAAGTTAATGGTGCAAGGAGACGAGTACCGAGCTCGATACGTGCTCACAAAGAGGTCCTTGTTTGACTGGAATCATCACATGCACTGAAAGCAGTTTCCCGTAATCGGTTTCTCCCCTAGGCCATTTCTTGTCACATTCCAACCAATGCAAGCAAAAGTAGAACAAAGAACTCAGACTGATTATGAAACGCGCGTGTCCTTTTTCGGAGCGTTCCTCGCCTTCAGACACATCATCAAAAATGTATCATCCGCCACACTAGCCCCACCCTTGCACAGTTTTTTTTTTTTTTTTTAATAAAACCCTAAATTTGGCCCAAGCCCCCATAATTGGCATGCCTTTCTCCTCTAATAAAGTCAGCAGAGCAAGACAAAGCTGCTTCGCAACACCCGAACGCATGTGTGCAGATGGTCCGCTGTGCATCGGCCATAATAGCTGATGTCATCTCTGCGCCGGCGCACTGAAGAAGGAAATCTATTCATTAAGGGGTTTCATTGTCACAGCTAACTGACCTTTTTACATTTCTGCCAGCCGTGTGTGCGACCGTAGCGAGGTGCGGCGGTGAAATATTAACACCAAAGGGAATTTCTGAAAAGTGCTGACTGATAATCCGGTCAGGTGCGTTTCTAAAACTGAAGCCACCGAGGAAGGTTTCTAAAAAGGAGCACCTTACTGCAGCGAAGACTTCTGTGAGTCACGCACATGCGCATGCATACTGAAGAATGGGAAATGCTCTGTAAACAATGCTACACAATGCGCCTTCGCTGGGTTCTGCACACAAAGAAAGGCCTTTTGCCAAGCAGCCATTCATTCGAACGGCCCTGAAGCTCTCCAAAGAGCTGTTCACCAATAACAGCTCTTCTCTACGGTAAGCCAAGAGGGACCCGCAAGGTCACATCTTTTTTAAAAAAAAAAAAAAAAGAGGCTGGGTCTCGTTTGAAAAAGAAAGGAGGATTCATCGTCCCTGACCAATCAGAGTTCAAACAAACTGGAGGAGGGAAAAAAGAAAAAAAAACACGCTAGAAAATAGAAAATAGAAAATTTTTGTCCGTTTATAGTGACGGACAAAAAGGTTACAGTGTGGCGACTGTGAAAGCACACAATGCAGTCCGACAACCTTGCGTTCCCTTCAAAGCTCCTACAATGCACAATTACACCTCGTTTAAGCTTTACGAGGCTGCAGCTGCTTTAAGTGCCTGGACACTCATCCACAAGGTTTAAAAGCAGCCTTCGGCCTCTGTGTTTCAAGGGGCTTTTGGACGGCGAGGGCCTGCCTTACAATGGCAGCTTGATTACCAAGTACAGCTCCTTCTACGTCGAGTGTCAAAAGGAAAAGGCCATCTGAAAGTCACTTAAAGCCAAATTATGCAGATTTAAGCACTGCTTTTAGTAAGCAGGGACGGCGGCATGAATATTCACGCTCTCGACTCAAAGCCAGCTGTGAAGGACGAGGAAAGAAGAGACGGAGCGGAAGGTGGCTGATGAACCTGTAAGAACCTTTGAACAGGATGACCCCATTACGTCCGGGGGGAATAATATAGGACAGTCACTTGTGGGGTTTTCAGCCATCTGTTCTTATGGTAATTAAACTTGTGCACATGTGAAAATGCTTGGCAGTGGAGGTGGAAAAAGTTGTGGCGTAGCGTTCGAGTAAACGCAATAAAAGGTGATGAAAAGATTATTTTTTTTTTCTCTCCTCCAGATAAATAAATGATAATTCGAGTGGTTTTCCAGGCTCTCGGTGGATGGCTGGCTGGGTCTTTTTCGATGACATCATCCTCTGAAAAACAACTTTTTTTGTGGGAATACGCTTCAAACTGGCAGCGCGTTTGGACGGAAAACATACATAGTGACACTGCAAGAACGCACCAAAACAGTCGGTGTGGCTACACACGACAGCAGCAAAAGTAGTCAGCTCAACAAATTTCACTTCCCACATCAAGGTCGTCGGTATCCCCAAGCCAAACTTGGCACGGAGCACAAAAGCAGGAGAATAAAAGCTTGAGTTATGCCAGCTGGCCCACGCCTTACCTGGTGCGACGACTGTGCCGTGGTGGAAAAGTGGAAAAGGCTAACATGCCAGGTACCTTAGATATAGGAAGAGGTAGAGAATAAGTTTGCTCTTTCATGCAGTCGTGAAGGAGAAGCCTGACGCCCATCGTTGGCCGGCTCTGCCAGGGGAAAGTGGAGTGTGTGTGGTATATGTGTGTGGTGTGCGTGCGTGCTTTTCCCTGCTTGGGATTAGAGGACTCAGCAGGGCCTGGCAGACCTTAAGGCAAACATTGGGCAGTCCAGCAGCAACAAACACACACACGCACTTACACACACACACTTTCACACAGTCCAGGCTGGCCCATTAGCTCGTGTGCCGTGAGGGAGGATGGAATTCTACACACCCTGAGCTGAAGTACTCTGGGCCATGGGGTTGGGCCATGGGGTTTCCTGTTACCGTGAAGTAGAGAAGTGCACGGACACTGCACAATTAGCCACACACACACACACACACACACACACACACACACACACGAGAAATATACTCTCTTTGGAATTCTGCTCAGTGTGACTACAGCCGGAACTTTTCGCGATAATGGAAAACAGGAGCCGTGAAAGGCACCTTTAATTGCCGAGGAAAACTGAGGAACAAAAAGCAATCTCTTAGACAGGAGAACATTCCAGAAGCGCCGTAACACCGGGCAGAAACCCAGCACAAGGGCAGATTAAACGTCTTGAAATATCTTCCCCTTGGGAAAGCTGTGAATTTTTCTCGGTAGGAGCTTTAATAACCGAAATATTTTCCCCACGACAGTCACGGTTCAGTCAGACGACCCATTTAAACAAAAGCGAGCTACGTCACCAGACGACTCTGCGATAACATTCGCCCAGATATCAATTATAAGATAAAAGAGTAGTACGTAGCTAGCCAATCGCAGATAGAAACCGCTACCCGGATCTCGGACGCCGCTACTTTTACACGACGGAAAGTATCGAAAACCGATTAGTTAGCTAATTCAATGAGAAAGCAAGGTCGCCGAACCCCTTGGCACTCGAGTGAACATTTAGTGAGAACTATTGAAGATATTAGTAATATTAGTTACCTAGATAGCTTATGAATAGCAAACCCAATGCCGGATGGATTTCTGATCTTAAAAAAAAAAAGAAGAAGAATCGTTTAGAAAGTATTTACTTAGAAAAGCAACTAAAAAAAAAATTAAGCTAGCTAATTTCTCTCACGACACGCCGACATGGCCGGCCCCCACCTCCGAAGTTCTGTAGGCCAAGTTAGTTAATTTGCCTAAAGAGTAAATAAGGAGGTAATAACAAAATGCTACAACATGCTCCTTTGAATTTTACGAGTTCAAACAGAAGCACTCTCAGTCACCTCACAGTGGCTTTTGTTTTCATATTTGCGTCAGAGCCCGCCTTCGCTCCGACTCCGGCGTGCAATTGCGATCGTGATCGCGATCGTTTCCGCTCTGAGGAAACAATTTTTTAGGAAGCTGCGGGTAAACATACCAAAGACCACTACGGGAAAGAAGAACGCAACGCAGAGACCTGTCTATTCGCGATGCCGACCCGTCGTGGTTAGGGAACGGAGCGATGCGTACGGTGTTTTGCTCGTCACGACGTGTTGAGACAGGGTCCTGGGATGCCCCTCTACAAAGGGCCACGTGCCAAACATAATGACCCACACACCACTGCCCTGGCACCGGGAAGACAGCAGGAAGCCTGTGTATGTAACTGCGCGTAAGGCGGTTCAGTGGAATGCATTACTCAAATTCCACGGGCTTGCCACCTCCCTCACCAAGGCAACAAAAAGAGGAGTGTTTGGACTTCGCGCTGGAGTGTGTGTGTGTGTGTGTGTGTGTGTGTGTGTGTGTGTGTGCGCAAGCGAGGGGAAGGAGGAGGCAGGAAGACATCAATGGAAAAAACTGGGAACCAAGCCAAACTCCAGGATTTACTATAGTAGCAGAGAGAGAGAGAGAGAGAGAGAGAGAGAGAGCGCGAGAGAGAGAGAAAATACAAGTCTGATGTTGGTCTCTCTGAAGGTGAGGGCAATTCAATTACCAGAAGAGTTGGAGGTGCGAGCGTGTCTCTCCAGGGGACAGGGTGAACACGGACATCAAATAACATCTACACAGGAAGCGGACGCGTCACGTCGCGAAGGAAGAAAGACGGGACTGAAAAAGAAGGCGGCAGATAAGACGGAAGGAAAGAGGAGAGCACGAGGAAGAAAGGAACAAAACGCGGCCTAATATAATACCCTCGGATGAATCCTAGCAGGATGACACTGTTGCATCCTAACACACACACGGAGCTATTTTTCCACCAATACCAAAGATGTCAGTCAAACACCAAGCACACCAAGGGTGTCCAAACAAAACAAAACAAAAGGTCCCTAAACGAAAACCTTGACCGACGTGTACGGGGGGAAAAAGGCAAGACGAACGAGGCAGACCTTCCTGTCAAATGAGAGCAAAGCTGGGAAGCTAGTACAGGACGACTCTCTCGTCTAGAGCTCTCGGCATCCTAAGATTGGCCGAGCAGGGGCTCATTAGCACCGCTCGAAGCTGCCGTAGGTTTCCTACAACCAGGTTAAGAGCTGAAAATTCCCAGACCGGACCCATGAACACGGCGATACACATCCGACAGACGGTCATGTAGTAACCGTACCGGCAGTGAAGAACTTCTGTCGTCTTTAGCCCATGCCAGGGATTAACCTCTCTCCGAGAACCCGACCCGCAATCCATACGCATCCGAAGTTTATTTTCTTTAAACGTTAGTCTCCAACGTGCTAAGTGCAGTAAAGTACATCCATCAGTAGCGAGGCTCGGTTGGACCGCACGGACCATTAGTCTCGATCTGGTCTCTGATTATGCGGACGGCGTTGAGTTATAGGCACAGCATCGAGCTCTGTTCCTGCGGGACGCCGGCATCAATTTTGGTTTGGGCGCCTTGGTCTGCGTGTCCTTGAACGCCCGCTCGAGGCCGCAGTTTGTGTTAAGGATTGTAGTCAGGGTTCTTTGAAGGCCCCCCCCCACCTCACGTAATTCGATCTTAAAAATCGTAAGCACAACCCGATTATCTAAACAGGACGAGCGCGGATGAGATGCGACATTTTCGATATTCTGCAGTTGGCGTCGTGTGTTCGCGTACGTCTACACACGGGGGTAGATGTTCCTCATTTACAAGGCTCTTTCATTTCTTTAAGTTGCCCCAGGATGAGGAAAGGGTTTAATCAGCATGAGAAGGCAGATCTATCAGATATGCTAATGAGAGATCTTACCTGAACAAATACCCTAAAGAGCAGGCTCATCCATCTTAATTGGGAGAGACCTCGTTAATAATGCAGAGACCGGGGTTTGGGAAAGAGGTGTTAATAGAAGCGTACAGGGAGGGGGACTTTTCTGTCTCGTCACTGAGAGAGCCTAATAGAAAGAATATTTTCCGGTAATAAGTCTCGCGACGTGAGGTGAGCTAGCTAGTAAGGACGCTGTCCAAAAGTGTCCAGAAACCGAATTCCATAGGATCTTACCGACACAAAAATTGGCAAAAACAATACTCTACTGTCAAAGCAGGACATCTTGCAAAAAGGAATACCAAAAGATAATTATCTCTGAACCGAGCCTGCATTCAGCCAACACACTGCAACACAATCCTTCCTAAGTGGAGTGAAGAGCAAGCTTTGAACATGAGCATAAAGCTCGCAGAGCACAAAGGGTCTTCTAGGTTGTCAGCGGAGGCGAATGGAGGGCCAGTCATCTATTGTGCCGTTCTTCTGGCTTCAAAGCCGGGGTGTGTGTTTATGACACATGCACCATGTTTGAATTGGGCTGTCCTCTATGAGACAGGAGCACCCGAGGGAAAGGAGGGGGAAAACCCCGGCAATACACACACACACACAGACAATGTTGCTATGTAAAGAAGAGCTTATGTTCCAGACAGGAAAAACCGAAATAAGATCTTCAATTGCCATCAATTCTTTTTTGTTTTTATTTCATCTTTCAAACTTTTCATCTCCTAGCTTGGTTTGTAATTCTGTAACAACAACAACATGACAGGGAGTGAACCACTAGCTTATTGCCTTGAACCGTTTGAAAGCCCCAGAGCTTCAGAGAGACCTGCTTCTGCTCGGTAAGGACGTCGGGGTCCGAGGCATGGACATGGACATGGACGATTGAAGGGTTCTGATGACACGGTGTACTGGGGGCTGGTTGGGGAGTTCCCAGCGCAGCACTTCTGTAATACCTGCTAAGCACCAACCTCCTCAATTTACATGCCATCCTGGAACGAGCTGGGCTCACACAATGGAGCCTAGTGTTCGCGACAGGTTAATCATTCCGAACGCTGAACGCATAGCCAAGCCAGGTGCTGCCAACCACATTCCCCTTACGTCTCGTCTGTACGAAAAAACGCACGCCGAGGTCCGTAAGAACGCCGACGGACGCCGTGATATTTTTCATCGCCTCCATTTTATACGAGTGACTGATCATGGAACGAAATAAAACCGACTGAATCATCTGAAAGAAAGTATGACACAGGTGAAGAGCCGAAGGGAGACCGCAGAGGAAGCGCTCGTTGCTGTAAGAAGAAGAATGATGAGACTGACTTCCTGTGCAGGCGTCGCTTTTCATGGAAACCACATGCAGCAAAACACCCACCGGGTACAAATATGATTCAACACGATGGCTGATCTGCAAGTTCTGTTTGTAACAGTCCTAAGGGACTCCTGAAACAACGACCTCTCGATGGTCACGAGCAAACATGACGAACCCGTTAGGAAGTATGTTTCAAATTCGTCACGGTTCGACTCCGGGGACGCTGCAGCGGAGGTGCGACCGGGGAGAAAACGCGAGCTAGATGATTTTAACAGCAAGCCTGACAACGGTTAAGGCCTTTCTCTATGTTGGACCTAGAATAGTAATGAGAGAGCGAGGTTCCAATCAAACGGAATTATCCCAGAGAGGCCTCTTCAATCACCCGCTGATTTGCCCCCCCCCCAAACTCTCCCCTCCACCCCACCGTTCTTTTTAGTCCAATCTCCCTCGCTCCCTCTCTTCCCATAAGAAAAAAAAAAAAAAGCCTATGATGAAAGATAGTGGTCATGAATATTCCTTTAAATCACTCTCTAAATGAAACCTTGGAAGCAAGAGCACACCTGTTTCCAGACTGCAGAGAGCACGCACGGTGATGAGACATGGCCAGGGATGCCGGCTTTCATTAGGAAGCCTTTGTGCTTTCCCGTCACAGCCACAATGATCCACCATTTACAGGCTGATGAAAACAAATTGTGCAGCAGGCGCAGGTCAGTCGGCTCCGAACACATCCATTACTGCGTAATATCTTTAGAACGGGAATGAGCTTTGCGAAGAAGCGAACGGTAAACCGCGCCCACCGTGACGATCTGCACAGTCAGCGTACGCGTGTACGGTCGCGTAAATGAAGTCTTCGCAAAGGCTACGGAGAAAACAAGCGGGCTGGCGCTTAGCCGTACAAGAGGCATTAACGGCACGTGAGCATTCGCGCAACGCAGCTCTGCGTCTCGTGCCTTATTGCAAACTCATGCAGCTTCTTTTTTTTTTTTTTTTTTTTCGCCTCTGGATATATCTTGTCTTTTAAAACTTAACTGAAAGACCTTTGTTACATATAGAGGGAATAAAAACCCCTCCAGGGCTGATGAGAGTTTCTGAAGGAATCAGATCAGATAATGTTTAATTGCGGCTTTCATGGGCTGCGCTTTAACGCCGCTGTAGCGGGCTTGTTTTTATCTTTAAGATAAGCCGGCGCACTTTCAACGCTTTGACGCCGGCCGCCGCTTTCTTTTTGTGCTACCGCAGCATTAAAAAATTATTATTTTTTTTTTTGCTTATTGCTCCCTAGTTCTGAAGAGAAATTAGAGCAGGCAGTGATTAGAATTGAAAAATGTAGGAGAGAAAAAAAACAAAGCTCGAAGCAAAGATTTTGTTTGTTGGTATTTTTTTTTTTGGGGGGGGGACCAAAACTTTTTAGCGGATCATGGACATTCCTTTGGAGAACCTTAAAACAAGGTCAGACTAGAGACCTAATTCACAACATGGCCTTGATACGCTGCCTTTGAACGGTCATGCTAAAGATCATAAATTCTAGATCAAATGCTAGTAGGAAGCTTCCTGAAGAGCGAAGACTTAATACGTCGGGACATCTCTCTTCTCCTCACGCACAGTTCTCGTTTTAACGACCCCATGATTACGAACAGCATCCTAAGCGGTCTACGGTTTGACTCTCAAATAAAACCCAACAACAGCACAAGTTCCATATATCCATACACCATTAGGAAGAACGAACCCTATCGATCCAAAGAACTCTCGAGGAACCCAAGTGCCCGTGCTGCGAAAGTACGGAAAAGGGTCTCCGTCCTCGGTCGTTCTCTTCACGCACTCTCTTTCCGACAGCCGCACCATGGCTGCCGCTATGCTCTGATCCCGTTACACCATGACCAGGAACACAATCCCGTTTGAGAACGCCCCTACCCCAACCCCAGGCCTACACGACCGCATGGTGCATTCGGAGCGTTGTTTTGTCCTTTAGACAGGACTCCGGTGCTGGTCAAGACAGGTGAAGGAAGATGACTGCTGCTACGCGTCCATACGAGGCATAAAGAAAGGAAACGGATGGCACGTTGGTTTAATATGGATGAAGACACCAAGAACAGAGCGAGTCAGTCGATTATTGCGGCTTTCCGTGCAACACAGCTGGCTTAACCTATAATAGCTACCGTTTTTGTGCGTGTGTGCGCGTGTGTGTGCGTGTGTGTTTCGGAAGAGAGCGGGAGTCCGATTCCGAGGTATCGCTGGGTGTCGTGATGAACCGCATTTCCATTCTGTCTGCCGGTCGACTTGGGAAAGGAGGGGCGGGAGGAATTGTCGGGAAGTTGCAAGGGGAGTGAGGATGTTTGGGGTTTTGTGTGTGTGTGTGTGTGTGTGTGTGTGTGTGTGTGTGTGTGTGTGTGTGTGTGTGTGTGTGTGTGTGTGTGTCGAGACGTATAGCCCCATGGCTGCTGCCTATATTAATCATGCTGGAGATCCAGGAGGAGGTGTGGATGTGTGTGAGGGTGGGTTGAGGATAGAGAACAGAGGGAGCCCCATCTCTGCATGTCTGCTGCCCTGACGTGTTGACTGTCAGCCCCCTAGCCCCAAAGTCAAGGAGGCCTCCAAGACTAATGAGGTGTCTCTTTCCGTCTTTCCCCACATCCACGCTCGCCCTCTCCACTCGCTAGTTATTTACTCCACCTTTCATGTGTCAGTGTGATTGTTTTCTCGCTCACCCTCTTACCCTCCCTCGGCCTTTCTTTCTCTCTCCACCCGTTTTCCCGCAGTCATCTGTTCCTGGGTTGCTTCAGAAACGCGAGTGTGTAATGGGCCGTATCAGTGCGAGCACTGCTGGCAGATAGGGCTGAAATTGAAAGGCACAAAAGAGAGCCAGGACAGAGAGAAAGGGCTATTGATATTTATATTGTACTAGCCACGCTGCTAGCCAGACTCACACCATACTCAGTTTTATCAATATTTCATACAATCCCGGAGGAGGGCGGGGTGGGGCGTGACGTCCGACCTCGGCGTGTAAAACGCGGGTGCGAACGCGCGGCCGCCTCATGAATAGCCTTTTCATTATTTAGGACCTTTTTTTTTTTTTTTTTTTTTTTATACTCCTCTCATATGCTAACGCCGACAGACGTGAAGGCCACGATGAAAAGACAAACTTTAAACCTAATCTACCATAATGGAGGACCAGGCCATCACACACACACACACACACACACACACACACACACACACAGGTATTGATTTCACCTTCACTCAAAGCATCGCAATATTAGCACTGCTCATTTCTGACGCGACACGTTATCACTGATCTCGGGTTCGGATGTGGCTCAGCTGGTGTAATCAAGACCGTGTTTTTTCCTGTTTAACAGCCAAATTTGACAGAGCGGCGCACCGAACGTGCGGGTTTAAATGCGAGCGTGTGCAGAGGTGATGAAGCAGGAAAACTGCTGTTCGTGTGGTTCAAAAGAAAGAGCGAAACCTTCCACGTTACACACACACACACACACACACATGCGTGCAAACACAAAACACAGCTTGTACTTCTTAGTCAAACCAAACGTCTCGCAAAAGACCATGACTCACCAAGAGGTCTGAAATCAATCATGATAACACTCCTGGTGAATAAGCGAGGCGTATTTAGGAAACACTTTTAGTCAACACAATTCATCCTATACACGTTTCACGGAATAAACGACGGCGGGTATAGTATTAAAGAACGCACCATCTTCTCCTAAGTCGGGCTGCAACTAACGAGTACTTTCATAATCGATTAGTTGGACGATTAATAATCCTGAAAAGAACCCAATACACACACACACACACACACACACACACACACACACACACACACACCAGAATATATATTATTCATTTAGGACTGTAGTTTCATTCAGTGCTTTTTGTGCATCCATAACAAATAATGCATAAATACTTCGAGAATATAAACCAATAAATAAGTTTAGATTATATAATAGTAGCTATTGCATTACTTTTTTTATTAAACGGTAACGTCGAAATAAACGGTAAACTGAAGAAAGTCGTCGTCTGTGATTCTGGGTATCAGGCTAAAGCGAGCGGTGTCGCGTCACATGCGTACGACGTCACGCACCGTCGACTGGGAAGTACAAAAAAACAACAACACAAAAACCGCTAGTGCTCCTTTTGAGACGATATTACCGTCGTAAAATTCATACACTAGACGGTAGAGTACATAGTGCATAGTGTAAGTGTATAGTACGTCATTTGAGGCACGACTTTAGTATTTACTCTCTGAAGTGTGCTTTCGGAAGAGAAGAGCTCTAGTCCTGAGCGTCCTGTCCTTTGGCTAACATAACACATAAAAGTCTGCCATTACTCAGACACTCGGAATCGAATACCCGTTGCTACAGATCTTCAGACCACACCATGTTAACACTCCATCGTCAAGATTCCGGCCGTTCGAGCGTTCAGGAGCCGTGCTGACCTTCTGTACATGTGACTTAGTATTCCAGACAGAACAAGTGGCTACATAAATCTCCCAGCTGCCTCCGCGGCCCTCCTCGCAGAAAAGCCGGCCCCCAGGTGCCTCAGAAGCGAAGCCATTAACGTGTCGTTTACCTCGAGGGAGGAGGCGTATGTTTACGTTTTAAAGCCCGGACTGGTTTTCTCACGTCGACATCAGCAGGTAGCGTCACGGAGACATGATGACCGACTGGTTTGGCCTCAGTCTCGTTTTTTTTATTTATTTAAAAAAAAAAAAAAAACAAGCACACGGCCCCAGCAAAACAAAACGCGCCTCCATTTCGCGCTGCATGTAGAGTTGGGAACTCTCACACTCACGGCCGTACACGAGGTGAAGGTTCCAGACGTTAAATAAAAGGATTCGATTGGAAATCGCGACGAAACTTCGTACGCAGGGTCTTCAGTAGTCGTTCGCTGCTTACACTGAAAGACGGCGTGTCCATATCCGTAATCTAGAGTGTCGCCGTGAATCTTAAATAACGGAGGCTCCGTTAAAATCGCACGTGCCCTTAACACTTAACCGGTCGCCTTTACACGTCAGTTAGCATGACCACTCGGACCCTGCGTCGGCTTTTGAAATATTCATGAAAGGGAAGCCCTTCACCAGCTGTGTGTAAAGCCGCAGCAGCACTACAGAACGTACAGTACGATTTAAAATTAAATAAATAAATAAATAAATAAATAAATAAATAAAGATGATTATTCTAACAACGGCGCAGTCCTCGACCTGCGAACAAGCCGCAATCGTTTCCAGACGTATTATTTTAATCAAACGCGGTGGAGACATGCGTGTAGACGTGACCCCGACCCAGAAAGCTCAGGTGCTTTGCATGGCCTTCCGGAACACACGTTAAATTCACGTGTAAAGCAGCCGTGCGGCATTTGCATAGAGGTTTGCACGGCGCAAACTGCCATTGACTGAGGCTCTTTTTTTCCCCTTCTTTTGCCTTCTGGCAGGATATTTGACCCCATCTCCAGCGTGCATTATCCTTCCTCCCTCGTCCAGACTGAGAAAATTAAGTTTCCATGTGAACTGGCCACAGAAGGAAGAAAAGAAATGAGGAGAAAAAAAAGAAACGAGAAAAAAAAAAAAAAAAAAAAAAAAAAAAAAAAAAAAACCCTTGCCGCAAATCTCAGCTGGATGAAAGGGGCTGCCGTGGGGGAGGGCGGCGCGAGTTTCCTGCACTCCCCAGTTTAGTCTTACAGCCCCAGATGGAGGGCCTTTTCTCCTCTTTTTCCTCTCAAGCCAAAGTGCAGCTCCAGTCTCTTCTGTTCTCGACCTGCTTGAATGTGCCTCGCGTATTATCCGTGCTCATTACCCCCACCCCTCCCTCCCTATTTCGTTCCCATTCCCCCTCCCTCGTCTCATTCTAGTATGGACGAATCGCTTTAGTGATCATTTTCATTCTGTATTTATCCAAGAAGGGAAAAAAAAAAAAAAAGAAAGGTTTCAGGTTAAAGGTCTTGCTTGAGGGCACAACAGTTAATCCTCTACCCGTCCTGGGATTTGAACCAACAACCTTCTGGGCACACACACACACACACACACACACACACACACACACACACACACACACACACACACACACACTCTGAGCTGAACTGTGTCAAGCGTAATAAAACATTTTATTTATTTATTTATTTATACAGCACTTACAATGAGTACAAACCAACCGGTGCATCACACAAACATACACAAACACGGACGTAACCATAAATGAACTACAGAGGAAAGAGGGGGGAAAAGAAAAAAAGAAAAAACTTCTAGGAAGTTTTAGTAGGAGCGTTGAGGCTGAAAGACAATCATGTGACTGTTTGTATAGTCAATAGAACAAGTCCTTCGAAAGGACCGGAAAGGGGCACCAGGCTGACGAGGGGCAGGGATGGGAACGCTGGTCGACGGGAGGGAGTTACCGCTCTATCTAATCAGCACGGGGAGAAAAAAAGATTCTAGAGATGTCACAGAGACTCCCCATTACGGAGTGTTCGAGATAAACACCGGTGTGGCGACGACAACACTGCTCACTTATGTATCATGTTACTGTTGAATTCTCGATTCTGATTGGTCAAAAAGAAATTCATGGAAGGAGTCTCCAGCGCCAGCACTTGTGACAGCCAGAAGTATAACCGTCATCAGTTTTGTCGATCCAGCAAACTGAATAACGGGGGACGGAGTTGTCCCGAATAATTCCCGAGGGTAGTGGCGACGATTTCAAGCGTCCGCCGCAACGATAGCACGCACGTTAAATATCGCAAAATATCGTATAATTGATTACCGGGTCATTTCTCCAACGCAAATTCACCTCTCAAAGTCTTCCCTCTTTCACTCACCGAGTCTCTGACATTGTGCTGATGAGGTACCTGCCTCCCTCGCTACTTTCAAATTAATTTCCCTGCTTTGATAAAGACTTGGAGGAAGAAAAAGGTGCTTAATGACCGTGTCCTTCAACGCCGACTCTTAATAAGTGCGGGAAAAAAGACGATTTGTTTAACTGATTTTCTTTGAGTCTCGCAGGCATGGAATTAATTACCTTGATTAAACATTGTCGCGAGCGGGCGCCGAAAGACGACGCGGAATTAGCACTCCCTTGTTGAACTCGCGCGAGCCTAAACGAGACACGTCCCGAGTACAAAGCCCAAGACGCCGCCGGCGCCGGAAGGACGACGGAGGGCCTCCTTTCGCTCGTATGGAAATGCTTTCTTTCATAACTGCCCCAAAAAGAAAAGCACAAAAATAGCTGCGGTTCGTCCGGAGGGGGAAATAAGGGGGAAACGCTCTTGATCAAACCATCACTTAAAATGAAGTTTTCTGAATCAGTCTCGGTCAACCGCCGCGCTGCAGCATTCTTCGGCAGCGTGTTCTAAAGAAAACAACCTTTTGGGTGTTTTTAAATTAAAAGTAATACACCAAGATATAATAGAGGAGGACTAGCTGAATTAGCAAAACACACGCCCACACACACACACACACACACAAACAAACCCAAACCGCTGTGGCTTTGTGCATTCCTTAAGAAACCACTAACACCAAAAAGGCCCGTCAAAATCCGAGGATTGAGCAGCAGAGCAGAAAGCTCGAGGGCGGGATAGTTCCGACGCGCTGAGATGCTAAAAAAGACAAAACTCCGGGGGAAGTAAACGAGGGTTCGTCCCTCTGGGATCCTGGTGCAACTTTCGCCTCTGTAGGAGGCTCCATAAAAACGCCCCGTCACATTTCTGTGCTATTAACAACCCCACGTCCCACACACACACACACACACACACACCTCCCCTGTTTGAAAACAAGAGGAGTTTCTACAGCTGGGTAACAAAGCATGACCCATAATAATCCTCAGGCCTGACTCAAAGCTGGAAGCTCTTCTAGCAGAAGAGCCAGGCGTGGGGGAGGGGCCTTACCCAAACACACTCTGGAATTACTCAATCATTCTGATTAACACACCGACCCCCTGATAGACTCCCGAGTCTCCTAGTCTACCTGTAGGTTCCGACGAGTGACACAGCAAGCTTCTGGGCTGCCTAAAGAGGACCTCGAGAGTCTCCTAGCGCACCTACGAGATATATATCGTCAGGCCTCTCGTATCACCCGAGACACGTAGGAGGCATGTCCCGTTTAGTACACCGGACCAGCTGTGAGTCGCCGAGCACACTTAGTAGGGGGCCAAGCACTTAGTGAATAAACACGGGAATCGTCTAACATACTTCTGAGTACTGTAACACGTCTGTGAGCGAAGCTGGCTTCCTTGCACAGGCTGTAGTGTGAAACCCCAGGCCCTGCGTAGGCGTTAAACATCAGAGCGGCTTTCCGCACCTCGTTCGCGGTTGCTTTGTGACTGCCAGGTTCAAAGAGGGGAAGGGCCAAAAAAACGAGGCCCGAGAAGAAGAAAAAAAACAACAAAAACAAGTACTGAAGTCTTCTGGCACTTAAGAGTGTCTCGTTTACTGCTGACAGAAAGAAAGAAAAAAAAAAGTGTGGGGGGGGGGGGGGATTTCACACAAGCACACGCCTTCACACATCATCATAATAGCATGCAAAGCAGCGATGGGCGAGATGACAAAAATATCTCATCGAGGACATTTTCACGGCACGTGAGGGGCGAGTAAAACGCGCGTTAATAATGATCCAGTGAAAGCCAGCGGGCCTCAAAACGGTTCCGTTTAACGTCTAGAAAAGAAACTGAACCGGTTAATGAGAAGATAGATTTTACATCTGAATGAAGTCAGTCGGGATGATTAAAGAGAACAGGACAAAAACGCATCATTAGAACGGACAGCACACGGAACGGAAGGGAAAGGCGAAAGCGTCCAATCGGCTCCGTGGTGCTGTAGATGATAACGCCGCGTGTCGTTATAAAGTTTTCCATCTAAAATATGAATAAACAAATCCCGAACGGAAAATCCTGAAGGGGGGAAAGAAAGAAAGAAAGAAAGAAAATAAAAGGTCAGTCCTTTCATCTAAATAAATGGATGACGTACAGGGCAGAAGTCCGATGTTTTAGAGGAAATTTGTCGTTAAATCGCTTAAAGTTTGACTAGAAACGCCGACACCGTTGTACAAAGTTCTGACACGCAGGCCGCACGCTGAAAATGTACAGCGATTGATGATATCGTAACCTGGACACCATGTCCTCCGAAAGGTTGCCATTATTCAAATTCTCGGTTGCTGAGGAGAACTTCCGGGGGGGGTGTTGGCAGGAGGCGTGGAGTAATGGATCTTATCTCACGTGATCGTAATCATCAAGTGAATAAAATAGATGTAAATGACTTCCTCTTTTAAACCGTTAAATTGTCTTTGCAGGAAGTTGAACACGGTCCGTCGCGAGTTACATTTACGCGGTCACGTTAAGTCGACCGCGTCGCGTTTGCTGGAGTAAACAACCGTGACCCCGACGTCCGCTCGTGAAGTCTCCTCCCGGGAAAGTCGACTTCTACGTTTCCCTACACTCCGTGGAGCGGGCGTGAACGAGGCCTTTTTCGAGGTGGCCAAATAAGCGCCGGTGTTATTGCATTACCGCCGAGTTATCGCATTTCCACATACGCAGGAACACAGCAGAGCTTTGTAAGAATAAACCGGTCACGGCTTCTTTATTCAATCAGCTATATGTATGCTTTCATGGGCCTTCTAACACCTAAGCGTAATGGGGATTTGGGGAATCCTATAACTGCTATTTCGAGAAACGAAAACACACACTAACAGCCGGCCGACTCACAAAGGTAGGCCGTGTTCGCCGGACAGCGCGGCCTACGGATAACCCCGCGTCTCGACCGCGCGCTGGGGTAAAGGGTCCAAACGGCACCGGCACAGGAGAAGAGCTTCGGGTAACGTTTAAGAGCTGGGGGGGGGGGGGGGGGGGGGGGGGGGTTCGAATTATTATGATTGTTATTGTTACACTATCGACAGTCTAGCTTGGTGATTTCTCTGCTCGAACACAATTACTAACCACGATGATGAACTAATGACGTGTCCCAGCAACAATGTCACCAAACCACGGACACCCTACAAGCATGCAGGAGACACGCGTGACTTCTACTGGTGCGTGCATCATGCCACGTATTCTGCATAGTTTTAAATCCCTGTTCACTTCGGTTCCTCTTCTGCCGCCAATCTATTCCCTGAAACGCTCATAGTGCATGACTAAGCCTGTGTCTCGGCTATCCTGACGGCTCGGGCTCGCCTACGTGAGCAAAGAAAGGACAGAATTAAAGGCATAAACACACAACAGATGCACAAACACGAACGCGTTCTAGAGTATACACACACACACACACACACACACACGTAAGAGGAATGGATCTGTTGTGGTTTCTCTTTGTCTGAAATAAAGCACATTATATATAAGAGAGGCTTTCTTCCTGCGCTGATTGATGGGAGAGAGCTCGGTGTCCTGTCGTGGGGGGAGGAGAGCTCATTGTGCAGGCTATTCCGAGCCTAATTTTACTAAAAACAAACCCTTTATTCCTCACAAAGGCGCACAAGTTTAGATAGAAAGCAAGAGAGAAGCCGAATAAGCACGCTGTTTTTAGCGGTGGTATTGAGACATGTTCAGCTCCTTTGTCCTGATCAAGCAGCAGATCAACAAAAGCCATGAGATCCAGATTCGAAGCGCATTAACCGGACTTTATTACAGTCGGAGATCTGAAAGAACCTGATGCAGTAGTAGAAAATAATAATAATAATAATAATAATATTAACCAGATCCACTCAAGGACTCGGTGTGAACTGGGCAAAAACGGATAAGTGGGACTGTAGAAGGCTCTGAGCACTGAGACAGGTTATACAATAGGGGTTTGTTGTTTTTTCTCTCTCTCTCTCTCTGTCTCTCTCTCTCTCTGTCTCTCTCTCTCTCTCTCTCTCTTTAGAGAAGGGAGAGAATGGAGTGCCCCATTGTGAGAGCTCAAATGTCGGGTTTACAGGCTTTCCGACTTGCACAAACTGCCCATCATGGTGTTTATTTTTGGTTCGTGCATAACCTTTATGCATTAAATGGATCAGTTTAAAAGTCCGATGGGACGCGCCGGGACCGGGACCGGGACGAGCGGCCCTTTAATCTTTAAAAGCCTGTCTTTCATCATCAGCAAATGAAACTCGAGCCATAATCCTGCAAATCCGACTTAACGTTTCTTTTCAGATTCTGATATATCATAAACATGTTCTAATATGAGTGAATTGAGAGCGAGAGAGAGAGAGAGAGAGAGAGAGAGAGAGACAGAGAGGTTGTTGGGTTTTTTGTTTTTTTTTTAATAGTGAGGACCTGGATCCGTTTGGATTGTACGGTCGCCAGAAACTTCGGAAATAGGAGCGCCCCTTTTTTTTTTGACCCATTTCCGAGAATTCGGTAAACAAAAGGGGCCCGTGTAAAGGCAGTGTATAACGCGAGACGCACTTACCGACTTGCAGGACGTTTTCCACGCAGCCCATTTCCAAAAGGCGGATCCCGCGCCGGAAAGGGAGTCCGTCGGCTCCTGCGCTCGCGCCAGCACCCGCGGAGCTCGAGCTGCCCGCCGGGGTGGACGCGGCTCCGGGACCTACAGCGGATCCGGCGGACGCGGAGGAGCTCCCCGCGTTGGACGGAGACTCCTCGGCCGCGGCGCGGCACTGAAACGACGAGTACATGCATATCTCCCGCTCGTTCCTGGGGAAGGACCAGAATACGATGCGACGCTGGACGGGTTCGGGGATCCTCTCGAAGCGCTCCTCCACCCGCTCGAAGGCCCACTTCTCCGCTACGGCCTTGGCGGCGCAGTCCAGCAACGACTCCGGGCAGCGAGGGCGCGCGCTGGAAAGCCCTGGCCCGGGCCCCGGACCTGGACCTCGCGGAGCGGGACGCAGACACGGCCGCTTGCTGGCCGGCGGCGAAGCGAGCTGGAGCGGCGGCTGAAGCGGCGGTAGATCGCCACGTCCCTCCGCCATGACAACCGACTGAAACACTGCGACTTCGAAGAAGACGAGAGCGTGGCTCGGGAACGGACCCGGGGAAGGAGGGGGGAGGGGGGGGAGTGTGTGTGGGGGGGCGGTGATGGAGGAGGAGGAAGAGGTGAAGGAGGAGGGGCGAGAGCGGCGGAGAAACACGTCACCAGTAATAACAAACGCTCTCGCCAATCCAGACGCAGCGCCGCGCAGACCGACGCGCAGGGACTCCGTGTGTGTGTGTGTGTGTGTGTGTGCGTTGCACGAGTTGACAGGCTCACAAGTAAATAACTCTGCCACGTTCCGTGAGGACACCTCTTGTAAATATCGTACTTCCGGGTCAGAAGTTTGCACCTCGTATGTTACAGTCAGTACACACGGCGCGCGCACAAGCGCGTGAAATGAGCAAACAGTGGCCCTCGTCCTGTATCGGCATTAGAAGTATTTAAAGCCAGTCGCTTTACCCCCCAACTAACCCCCCCCCCCCCCCCCGCCTTGGCGTTTCCGGACCTCCTTATATGGGCATGGATTTTATGTCACAGATGAATATGAAAAGAAAAGAAAGAAAGAAAAAAAAACAACAACAACACGGAAGATGTTTTGATGCTTTCTCATGAAAAGAAAAACTTTCCAATAACACACCGAGAGTAGACCGAAGTATTAGTTTTCCCACCAGTTTGTTTATTTAGTTTATTTGTTTATTTAGCCTATCTTTATTTAGCCTATTTATAATTTATTCCATCACATTCTAGGTATTGTAAAAATAATAATAATAATAATAAATAAATAAATAAATAAATAAATAAATAGATAGATAGATATCAGAAACAGCACATTATTCAGTATATACTACACTATAGCCTATCGGAAGTTGTGATTATGTGCAAAAAAACAAACATAAAGAGAGATAATATTCATATCAGTGTCCAAATGATGTGAGTACCCATAATTCAATTCAAGTCAATTTTATTTGTATAGAGCTTTTAACAATGGACATTGTCTCAAAGCAGCTTTACAGAAACGTATAAACACAGGATACGGATTTTAAGTGTGTGAATTGATCTCTATTGGGCGAGCCGGTGGAGACGGTGGTGAGGGAAAAACTCCCTGAGATGATATGAGGAAGAAACCTTGAGAGGAACCGGACTCAGAAGGGAACCCGTCCTCATCTGGGTGACACCGGATAGTGTGAGAGTAAAAGAAAGTTCATTATGGTTTTTATATGAAGTCTGTTGAACTAGTCCACTGTTCACTAAAGGAGACCACCAAATAATCCACTTTGATATGCAGTTTCCTTTCAATTTATCATGTTAATTGAATGAATCTTTCATTGCTCCACGTGAAACATCTCTAGCCTATTAATAATGTCATATTGTAGACTTTTATCTATCCATGACTATTATTAGGTCTATTAGCTTTTTTCCCCCCTCCTACAGTTTGTTATTTGACACGACGACTGGCCACTTCCTGTCAGCCTGTGATGTCACCTAATCACCTTTCACAAAGAGCTGAAAGTCCTTTAGGTTTTGAGAAAGCTGGCCGTTCACCTAGACAGGCCATCGAGGGCAATGAATTGCTAATTCAATTCACACTCACATCTTTGAAAACACTGTGTCTTTCCGAAACGGTCAAATAAACATCCATTAATGTGTCTGTAAAGTCAGTGTCAGCTGTCAGACCCACTTTCTAGATGTAGACCTGCTCTTTTTTTCACACACCAGCAACTGTATACTTTTAGGCATTAGGATGTATTGCGTAATTTTATTGTGCAATGCAGGATATACTTTCATCACTTTATGATGAGAAATCTACAGGAAGTCGTGCTTATATTACATCATCAGGAGGCTGATATTAACAATGGATTGCCTAGGGCATGTACTTTTTTTTTTTTTTTTCTTTTTTGAGTAGATTAATGGTAAGAAAAAAATTCATTGGTAATCAAAATGGTGTCTGATGATAAGTTGCTGATTATGGATATGGATATGAATATAAATGAGTGTCGCTATATGAATATAAATCTCAGCCTGGATTTTTCCCTTTCCAATCTTTCATATCTTTGTTTAAAAAAATACATAAAAAAGACCCAGTTCTTGCTTCTAGATCTCACTGGAAGTCATGTAAATGTACTTTCCTTCCTTTTTTGGTTATACACTATATAAAATGCTATTCGTAGTACTGTTTTAGACCTTTATTACATGGTTCACATGGCCGTGCAAGCTGTGCTTGGTAGGTCACATGACCATAACATGACCGTAATTAGGATTGACACTATTGGGCCAAAAGTTTCTGGCCACCTGACCATCACACCCATAAGTGGTTCTGCCCCAGATTATTGCCCCAATGTTGAAAGCACACACATGTCTTTGTATGTCGTAGCACTCCAATTTCCCTTCACTGAAACTAAGAGGCCTGAACCTGTTCCAGCATGACGATGCACGTGTGTCACGTGTGTCACGGTTGGACCGGAAGAACTCGAGTGTCCTGCACAGAGCCCTGACCTCAACACCTTTGGAATGAACTGGAACACAGACAAATCCCCACAGCCACGCCCCCAAAATCTATCAGAAAGCCTTCGCAGAAGAGTGGAGATTATTATTATAACAGCAAAGTGGGAACGAATCTGGAATGGGACGTTCAATAAGCACATACGGGTGTGATGTTCAGGCGTCCACGAACTTTCAGTGTGTTTATACCTGTGATAGGAGCACAATAACTTCCCCAGAGAAGTACTGCTTCTCCGACACGCCCGTTTGTAATAGTTTATATATCGCTCTGGTTGTAAACTTGATTTGGTTTTATTTATCTATTTATTTATTTATTTGGGGGGGGGGGGGGGGGGGGCAGTGCTTCCTGGAGTGCTCAGAATGCAAATTCCTCACGTTAAATAAATAAATGTAAATAAAATCCCAGAGATGCTCCGGAAATAATTATATTTTAATTCCAACTCCACATCTGAAACTAATCCAGTCAGAATAGGGCGTGACTGATGTTATCATAAACGGCTCATCGCGATGTCCTTTTCACTTGTTTTGGTGAGAATATAATATGATCTACATATCGTCTTTAAAAAAAAAAAATGTTTTTTGGGGGTGTTCTTTTTTTTCTTTTCAATTTAGCCTCAAACCCCTCCCACGTACATCTCATATAGCCTCTTTTTCACTTTCTTTCTCTTCATAATACACACAGAGGCGAATGAGTGTGAGGGCCTCTCACCTCCCTGGCCCTTGGCAGACAGTGAGAGACTCTCCTGCAGGCCACTGTTGTCATGTCTTTCTTTCTCGTGACAATCCCCTGCCTCTTGCAGCTCCCCGGCCAACAAGCTGCTTTTTTCTCAGCCTGTTCAGACGCCTTCACCTCATTGTTCCTCCAAAAAATAACAAAAAAACACACACACATACACACACAGGAGGGAGCTTTAAAGCTTCCTAGGACCTTTGAAGACTGAGTTTCGGAGTCCAGCTGGGAGCGGGGTGAAGGACGTGAAAAGAGACTCTTCTCTTTCTCTTTCTGTCTGTCTCTCTCTCGCTCTCTCACCACCATGGGTGGCCTTTGGCTCATAATCTCAATCAGTGACGCCTTTGCTCCGAACAACACAATCTCTAAAGGAGATTTCGGGTTTTCATGACGGAGTTTCATATACAATCAAATTTAAAGTAACGAGTCAATCTTGTTTCACGTTTTGTCGCCGGGTTCAAACGAACGAACTGATTCCATATAAAAATCCTTAAAAGGAATCACTGTGCATTTTCACCTCTGATACCGTATAACCTCAGCAGGCTGCGTTAAACGTCCCCTTAGAGAAAACGTGAACATATCGATGATTTATACACATTTTAAGTCAGTTTGTGCGGAGCGTCCAGTGTACACGTTCCCAGGACGTCTTTACACATGCTTAAAACGTTTACACGGTATCGTGTATGTGGGTGTTCTCAGGTTTCAAGATGGATGTGTACAGTAAAAGCGTTTCAGATGATGATATAGTTCCATTTTTTTCCCCCTAGTTTTTTGTAATGTGTAGTTTATTCTGATGAACCAGAAGCAAACTCATGTGATGAGAACTTGGCTGGAATCAGCAGCTTTGAGCTTCCACATCAGCGGGGTACCATTACATTGACTTGTTGAGGTATCCAGCTGTATAGGTGTTTGTTTATGTGTGTGTGTGTGTTTGTGTTTGTTTGCTCGGTGACTCTTAAGGAGAGAGAAACAGCAGGTGTGGGGAGAGCTAATGAGAAGACTCCATTTTGCTGGCTGACATATCCCAGCATGCTCGCTGCTGTCTAGTCGAGCGCACCGAGTGAGAGATGACGAGCTGACAGCGCGCCGCACAGGAGATGAGTCCTCTGTATGTGTGTGTGTGTGTGTGTGTGTGAGGGGTGTTTTCACTTTCAGTGCTCCTCAAAGTACCTTGGAACTTCAGTACAGGGAGATAGAGGGGCGTCCTTAAAGAAACAGTTCATAATTTATCCCTTATACCACAGCGTTCTTGAATTCTCGAAGCTGATTGGTCAGAAGGTGTTGATTAATTTTCTATAACAGCGGCTCTGAGAGTAGCGCAGCTGCAAATCACAGGTTTATATCAATGCGCTTGTTCTGATACGTTATGGTTTCTATAGTAACCGCTCGTTCGTAGGGACTGGTATGGCGGACACTCCGCGTAAACGGATGTGGAATTGTCGAGGAGATGTTTCTTTAAAATTTTATGGAAGGAGTTTCCAGTGTGTGAGTGTGTATGTGAGTGTGCCCTGCGATGGATTGGCCCCCTGTCCATGGTGTACCCCGCCTTGTGCCCGATGCTCCCTGGGATAGGCTCCAGGTGACCCTGAAGGAAGGATAAGCGGTATAGAAGATGGATGGATGGATGGAAGGAGTTTCCAGTGTCAGCGCTTTGTAAGAGTAAAGAGTCAGAGGTAAAGCTCTAACTCCGACACCTTTAAGGACACGCGTATGCTTCATGTGCGATGTTCACACTCCTAAACACTCGCTTATTGATTTTTCCAGTCTCGGATTTAGAAGCAGCTATCTGTCAGTCTCCTGATGATGTGAACGAAGTGTCTCCTTCTCTTAAAGGAAGCATTTAGGATCATTACAGGCGGCGTGCTCTATAAACCCCAGGTTGCCACGTCTACACAAATCAAACAATGGACCAAAACCTAATGGAGGATGCCACCAGTTTCCAAGGCGACGATTATGATAGATTTCAGCGAGACAAGACAGGTAATTGGAAAAAGATTGATGGGCAGAGAAGAAAAATCCCATCAAAGTCTCTTTGGGAATAAGTATACGACAATGCCGGGGCCTGCATTCTTTCAGCCATCGCGATCCCTCTGTCTGTCCATCTATTTCAGATAAAGGCACAATTCGCCGGCTCTGACACACGAGACGTCTCTGACAATCCTCATCCACTGAAAGGAAATAAATGATCGGCTCTAACGTGCTGTCAGGATCAAAAATGATTTCTGGTGTTTGTTAACAGGACGCACAGAACATTCTTACCTCCAGGACTGTTTTTAACACGCTTTGTCAACGTTGGTTAAATCTCGCCCGGCGTAACAGCTGGCGCAATACGTCATCAGCTCAAGTGGGGTTTCGTGGACTAGGCCATAAATTCCCCTCTTTATTCACTGCCTGATGTTACCTTTTTTTCTTTTTTTTTTTGGTTTTACGCTCGAGCTAGTTAACAAGAAATACAAGTCTATCTCAAGCTAAATATCTCCCACAAACCACATATAGTTCTCCAGTCATGTCATGTAGAATCACTGACATGGTTTAGGACAAAGTGGGATTTACTGTAGTCTATAAATATGAACAAAAACTTCACCACATAATTGAATGTTACTTATGGGGGCCACCATCTTGGATGACCGAGTTGATAGAGCCATATCACATACCTGTAGCTCACGCCTGGTTTCCCACTGACGCTAAGAAGCGTTGAGAACCTAGATGGAAGACCTCCAGGGGAAAACTAAGGTTGCTGCTGGAAGTCGTATTAGTGAGTCCAGCAGGGGGCGCTCACCCTGTGGTCTGGAAGCCCCAGTATAGTGATGGGGACACGATAATGTAAAAACAGCAAGGTCTTTCAGATGAGATGCTAAACCCAGGTCCTGACTCTCTTATCGTAAAAGAGTAGGGGTATAACCCCAGTGTCCTGAACAAAAACATGTCACCATTGACCCTTCTCTATCATGGACCCCTAATAATCCCCATCTCTGAATTGTCTACATCACTCTCCTCTCCTCTCCTCTCCACCAATAGCTGGCGTGTGGTGGGCGTTCTGGCGCAATATGGCTGCCGTCGCATCACCCATATATGGTTCGTCCCCAAACTGTTCCTACAAAGTTGGAAGCACACACTTGTATAGAAAGTCTTTGTATGGTGTAGCATTACAATTTCCCTTCACTGGAACTAAGCGGTCCACACCTGTTCCAGCATGACCATGCTCCTGCACAGAGCCCTGACCTCAACCCCACTGAAGTCCTTCGGGATGAGCTGGAACTGGAGCCTCCTCACCCGACATCAGCGCCTGACCTCAACCTCACTAATGCTCTTAGTGCTGAATGAACACAAATCCCCACCGCCACGCTCCAAAATCTAGAGGAAACCCTTCCCAGAAGATTGGAGCTTATTATAACAGTAAAGGAGGACTAAATCTGGAATGGGATCTTCAACAAGCACATAACAGTCAGGTGTCCACTTAGTTAGCACACTGCTAAGACTCTACATGGTTAAAAAAAAAACTGTTCTCACGGTATTTTCCAGTTGCGTCCAACATCTGCCAGGGTTCTTCTCTTTCTCTCTCAGCTGACTATAAAAGGTTCGGTCTAGAACAACAGTAAAGTGTTAACACTTCCAAGTAGGGATCTATTTAAAAAGCTTTAATACTTAACCATTCAAAAATGTTTTGTTTTTTTAAAAATGTTAACAATACACTATTCCATCTTTGGCCTTAAAGGTTCTCTGTAGAGCCTTATACCCAAATGTTTGCCTTTCAAGGACAGTTTCAAGTAGAAGAAAGTTATGAAACCATCCAAAAAAAAATAAAAGCCTCTACGGAACCATGTACACGTTCATACACTATTAAAAATGTTCTAGCACCCTAAAGTGAGAGCCCTTCGCTTTGTCCTTTGTAGGGGAAAACAGTCTATCTAGAACCCTAAAACAGAAACGGTTTAAAAATATCTAGGACCGTTAGGCCCGAAGAGGATTCCAATGGGTGTAGGTGATAAACACTTTTAAGTCACCAGAGGAAGTCAACAAGGGTGTGTTAAAAGAGTTAGGGTTCATAATGCAACCCTGTCACGTTCCCAACGTCAACAGTATTGGCCCCTCCTCTTCCACAACCTTCCCGCAGGCCGTGTTAGGATATGGCAGGCTCATTCCGGCACTTCTGGATGACACGGTGTCTAAGAATGTCAAGTCAGCCCCGGGCTCGGAGCTCAGGTGCACGTCACGTCGATCTCTCTGGGATGGGAACGTGTGAATAAGTAGGAGGGAGAAGGGTGATTTTGAAATTGTGCGTGTAGGTGTGTGCGTGTGGGTTTTAGCCGGGCGGCGGTTGGCACGGTGAACAATGGCGGTGTTGATAAAGGACCCAGCTACACCTGTAGCGCTTGATTTTATCGCGCTGAGGCTCGCGGCAGCCCCTCCTCCTCTCGGGGGCCTTTGCTGTCTCCAGCCTATCAGGAGCGCTAACTCTTGTTAAAAGTGACTCAGAGTCGGGCTTGAGTGGGGAGCAAAACTCGCCCATGTGTGAAAGAAAAGGAATTACCTTGACCTTTTGTTTCACGCCGCCTGGCTCTGCTAATGCCTAGCAGGCATGCTGGTCTCACCACAACAGACTTTTGCAGCAGACAATGGGGCAGATAGCATGTAGTTTGGCATGCAAACTTAGCCCCTTTTGTTGCCTGTGGTGACAGGTTCTCTTTCTCTCTCTCTCTCTCTCTCCATATCTCTCACTCTCTCATTTGAACAGTTTAAGCTGACAGCTAAGCTTTGTGCTAGGCTCCTTCCAGACCGAGCGTTTGTTGTGTTGACAGCACGGTGTTTATTGAGGCGCCGTGCTGCGTGAGACATTTGTGTATTGGGTTCTATTAGAGTGTTTAGAGGGTGTGATTTTACCACACAAAGCCCCCCCCCCCCCCCCCCAAACACACACACTCGTCTCCATGTCTCACTTCCTGGTCTGACAGAAGCTTAATTTAAAACACAGCCAACATCTCTGGGTTGTTCACACCAGAGGTGACAGAAGCTCTTAGCTACTCTTCACGCATCTCCCAACTTCTTCATCTTCTTTCTCTCGTGCTCTCTCTCCTCTGGCCCAGAGCCATTTAAAGGTTCAGGATGGAGTAGATCAAGAGTGAGAGAGTGAGAGAGGGGGGGGAGAGAGAAGGAGGATCCAGCACAAACAGAAAGACTGACCAGTCAGGGATCTCAGTTGATGGATGGCTGTTTTCTAAAGACCAGTTTCTTTTATTGGCTGGGTTAGAGCCTTATTTACCCAAAAGCCACAAGCGTGTCCTCTGGGAATGGGGATGCAGCTGCGAGGGATATAAAGAAGAAAAAGAAAGGCTGCTAAAGATGCTGATGCACACCTACATGTCATTGATACTCAGACTATCACCCTGGATTCACACTAGCAAGCGACCAAGTGACACGTGACTTGTGACCATATATTTCCAATGGTGACGCTCAACTGAGATAGGATCTTCTCATTGTTTGAAATCTGAAAAGAAAAAGTGTTTTGATGTGGACAAACCAATGTCCAGCAAATTCATCAGACAAATCGTATCGCATGGGTCGTCCTACCTCTGCTTACCTCCTGGGAACCTCACCGTTCTTGGTTTGGATATGAAAAAAGAAACGGCCCATTTCCAGCATGGAGTAAGCAACTTCTTGTCCACGAAATATGTGTTGCGTTTATAGAATTTCCCAACGACCGTCTGGCTAGCTCGCTAATTTTGAAGTAAGGATGAATGTGAACAGATTGTCTACGTTTATTATACCTCAGCACCGTTGAATACTCGAATCCGATTGGTCAGAAGTTGATCCATTTTTATTTATTTATTTATTTTTTAAATACCGGGTTTATATGAATACACTCGTTCTAATACCTTATAGTTTCTATAGTAACAGTTTCTATAGTCATTTGCATGGCGGACACGCCACATAATCTAAGACTAATAATAAACGCATCCGTGAATGAACTTGTTATTCAACAAAGAAAGCGTTTACAGTCATCGACGTGCTGAAAAAGGAGACGTTTGTGTAACATTTACGGAAGGAGTCTCCAGTGTCAGTGGAGAGAGGATGTAAGGAATGAACTTGGACTGGAATGAACTTACTAAATTTAATGTTAAACATTAAACAAAATGGATTTTTTTTTTTTTTTAAAAGTATGTTTTTTGTTAAAGATTAATAAGTTAAAAATCGTAATCATTGGCAAATTGTTGTGGTATAACAGATGTAAAACATTATACTCCGCTGCATCACACCATCTCATAACCGATTGATTTCCTATAACAGCACGACGTACGGGTTTTATTCCTTATGTGTTTATTATTCGTTAAAGAATAGGATTTTCACACATTTTACACACCCAGGAGAGACGACAACACCCAGGACATCATCGAGTTGTCGTTTCTGTTGCTTATTTGATTACAAATAAGCATGGAATATCGTATTTCTCTGTGTTTTTCTCTCGTGCTCTCCTTCTGGCCTTTCTAAGACAGGAAATTGCTGAAGCTCATAGAAGACACTCATCACAAAATGCCCCCAAATGGCTTCAGAAACAGCCCGAGTGGAAACTCCTGTTGTCTCTCCTGGGCCCAGCGAGTGTGATTGCTCGAATGTCTCTAATGGTGTTAGGCTGCGATTTTACGCACAGCAGGCCTCTGGGTTTCATTTGCCTCCACGCTGCCATGGCGGCTGATGGGACTACTCTCTGGGCGAACACGGAGGGAGGGGGAGCCACTCCTGAGAAGCACGATGTGTGTTTTTGAGCGAGGCAGATGCCTCAGCTCTCCAATCGCACCTCATTTGCATGTTCAAATAAGTACGAAATGACAATAGAGTAAATACCAGCAAAAGGGCAAAGCTTTGGAGGAATGATAATGAGATAAGGTTGGCCGAGATGAGAACCTAATCTTAAACTCTTAAAGTTCTTGGAGAGATTTTTATTTATTTATTTATTTATTTAAAAAAGTTTTTTTTACAACAACAACAAAAATCTAACCACACAGCAAAAACTCGTAAAAACAGCAACGCATGCTGAGACTGGAATTTGGTTTTTGTTTGATTTGGCAGCTTACCTGAATTTTCCCTTGGAGTGGCTTTGCAACTCTATTTAAGTTTCTGTTTTCTTCCTTTAATCTCTTCAGCTCTCTAAAGCCCTCTGATTAAGTGAGTGCAGCAGGAATTAGTCTGGCCGAGCTTCGTATATATATCCGCAACACTGTACTGGAAACCTTGAATGCTGATGAGGCTAGCAAGCAATCTCTGGTTTCATAATTGTTTTGGGCTAAATGATGAAATACTTTTAGACCATGCTTTATTTATTTTGTGTTATTTGGTTGGGAGGAAGGTTCCAAGCTATAAACCCATTAATCGATCATGCTAGGAAGAATCCATGACACTGATGAGAGTATTCTTTAAGAAAACTGTCTTTGTGTGGTTTTATTGACGCTAACTATGGCCATTGTTAGCCTCCTGCCAGGCTGCGTGTTCTCCAGGTCTCCTCCCTGCTCTCTCTCTCTCTCTCTCTCTCTCTCTCTCTCTCTGTGGTGACAGACTGCCGTTCAGGGTGGCGCAGCTGAAACCGGAGCTTCTAGAGCTTCTTGACCACATTGAACTGTGGCCGTTGAAGCGTTGAGTGTGAAAGCACAGAGGCCTGGGGCTTTTCTCCGATGATAGCATCGAGAGCTAGTCACAAACACGCCACACAGAGTCCAGCCTCAGAGCTGTGGAGCTGGGGGGAAGGTTAGCTTGCGCAGCTGCGAGCTCGAGATTCATCGTGTGGTTCTTTTGAATATCGTTTCGATGTACAGATGGTCAACCGACACGATCAAATGTTATTGTGTTCACAACGTCCGTGTGGCTAAACGCAGCCACGTGGCTTTGTTGAAATAAAGGATTTATACAATTCAGGTCACTGAAAGTGTGAAGCTCATGTTATAGCTAGCTACGTGTATGAAATATATGTTGAAACCTGATACTACGTTATCGCAATCACTGAGTCTGTATTTATGTATTTTTTCCTCTTTTCAACTAAAACATTTCTACCAATTTAACAGCCATACAGTAAGATGTAGACTTTAATGAATTAGCTCTGATGAGACACTATGATGTCCAACTATTTATTCAGACCTATACAGCGCTAGCTTCATATTATAGGCTAACATCTGACAGCTACGGCTGGTATAGTTATAGCTACGATATAACCGTGTGAGTTTACGAGGATATAAGATATAAATGTGAGCGTTTGGGGGCAATTGTATCAAACCTACGCATAATCGTAGCTATTTGGAACCTAGCAAGTCACAAGAGCTAGCTTGCTAGTTGGAATAACGCTAGCCGATCTGCTAGGCAAGTACAAACTCCTTAGTTGGCTATAAACAAACACTTGTCGTTTCATCAGCTATATTAGTTCTCAAATACGTCTCAAAAAAGTTGGGACAGAGTCAAAAAATAAAATAAAATAAAAAATAAGGCTGGAAAAGTAAGTGATACTAAAAAGAAACAGCTGGAGGAACATTTCGTAAGTAATTTGATTAATTGGGAACAGGTCAGTAAGTTGATTGGGGTATAAAAAAAAAAACTTTTTTGGAATTGGGGTTGTACAAGCCAGACAACAGAACCGTTTTTATTGCTCTTAGCTAGGCATTTTAAATGTGTAGCTGCTAAAAGATTTCGCCGTTTCGTTAACATTAGCATCAGTGTCGTAGCTAACAAACCATTCAGTTTGTTGCAGTTGACACTAAAGCGTTAAAGTTTTTTTCAATAGGAATCTTCGTTTTCAACGGAGGTCATGGAAATAACACGGGTTGCTTTTCTCTGTGTCTAAATAACACCGTCCCTACGCTCCAACATTACTGCTTCTTGGTTCCAGACAATTAGCATTTGATGCTGGAACCAAGCCGTTCTTACCTCCCAGAATCACTTCTTTTGATTAGACCCCAGCATCAAGTCAGTAGAAAAGCGCTTAGCATGACAAACTCTTGTCAGCATGATCACGGTTGCTGCCTGGAGTCCTTAATTTGCAAGAGTTTTAGTTCATATTATTGTCTGCTTGTTTTTTTTCCCCACCCCCAGAACTCTTTCCTATGCTTATTACGGTTAAGGAGGTAGACGGGGAGAAATCGAGGCACTCAGCGTCTCGTTCTGCAAAAGTACACTTGTCCAAGAGCTCGGAGAGCTTAATGAGTTCCTCACGAACGAAATGGCACAAGTCCTTAATCAGACCGCGCTGTGAAATTGCATTTAATTACTGTCTAGCACTTTGAGGATCTCTGTCCTAGATGACGAAGTAGATCCGTACAAAGAAAGGCACCTGTACAGAAATTCGCAAATTCACTGGGTGTAGTTCACTCCGTGGACCGACCGAATCTAGCTGTACCTGAATGAACACGACGCCAGCTAAAAGATCATAAATCATACACCGTTCATAGGAAGCTCCTTCCGGATGTCTCTCCTTTGGCCGCTCGCCCCGCTTCTCCCTTCCCCCTGCGAGCTTTCGCAGACCTCAGGAGCTCTCCTGTCCTGCGTTCTGGACCGCTGCATTAAAAGCTGATACCCTGGGCACAGCCAAATGGTCTTCCTCAACCCCCATCAAGTCATACCATTGTCTGTTGGAGAAGCCACCAGATGGTTTGTACCAGATCGGCTGAAGTATCAGTTTTACACCAGCGCAACCACTGGGAATATCCTCTACAGCAATTAACTTTGGTTACAATCGAGAAACTGATGGCACCGTCCTGCTCCTTTGTTCCGAAAAGATGGCTCCCGCATTGGGGTGTTATTATGTGCCTCAAAGCACGCCACGGTCCACTAATGACCGAGTCTGTATGTGCTATTAAAGAGAAGGGGAAAAATGGCTGAGATGGGGTTAAAACCTGAGAACGAGAGGGGTAAAGAAAAGAAAAGAGCAGTTATTCACGGCTCCCGGTCAATGACTGATAACTCGAGGTAAGCAAGGTGTGTCAGCGTCCATCAGTCTTCCTAATTAAAGCTTTCGTACCCATCTTTCATAGCACCCATTTTCCACAATGCCATTAAACACACACTCCCACACAGACACACAGAGCCATTGTGTGTCATTGTTGACTCGGCTGCGAGCGAGCATGCAGGAAATGCCCTATATTGACATTGGAATGTCCCTTCGATGTACCTCGCCTATGTGTCACACTCATAGGCACCACCTTTTCCCACTGCAGTGTATAGGATGACCTTCCGGGAGCTTCCAGACAAACTGATGCATCGTATCAGGGAAATGGGCGTATACGTTCACATCCGTGCTCAGGAAAGAGGATTGAGAATGTAAAGACCTTCGATAGGAAAAGAAAGCGGGAAGAGCGTGATACAGGACTCTGTTCATTTTAGGGTACTTTTCCAGCGTCCTCAAATGACGAAAAGCAAACCACACTATGTCCCGAATAAACAAAACAGTACCGATATCGCTCCGATTCCGTCAGCGTTCTTCGAGGTCGAACTCTCTCACCATCTTTAGTCATCTTTATTCAGACGTGGCAGAGTGTGGACAGAGCAGCGATCGCCCCAACCAGAAGGCGGGTTACGAGCCTTCATTTAGGAGGAATTACAAGCGGCGCAGTCATTTCACGCTTTTCAAAAGATTTTAACAGATCTGTTTACGAAGCAGATGGAGAAAAGATCGGCCTCGCCGACTTTCCAATCACGGATGATTAAAAAAAAAAAAAAAAAGAAGAAAAAAAAGCTTTCTCCGCCCGAAAGACACAATAAGCACAAGAGCTCGGACTGTTTTGAGAAAAGAAGGCACGCTTTAGCTCCCGCAAATTTCTCCCCGGCCCATAATGCATTTCACAGTGTGTTTATTAGCGCGCCAGCCATGTGGAAGGTAGAATAATGACACCATGGAGGGAAAAGACTGCAAGGACCATTAGCTAAGTGGAGCAGCTCAGACACAGGAACCAGAGAGGGACACACACACACACACACACACACACACACACACACACACACACACATATACACCATCTACATAAGCACTCTCACTTCCCAGAAAGAGTAAAAATGCACATTTTTTTAAAAAGTTAAACTCCACTTCTTAGAATCTTTTTAAAAACCTGAATAGACGCACAGCACCACGCCATCATTAACAAACGTCTGAAAGCCGTCACTGAAAAGATCTGATCATATCTGATTGTATTGCTGGTCGGATACAAAGCAACCTCTCTGTTTACTTCACAGTGACTCAGACCCTGGTTCATGACCTGCCGAGGTTGGCTCGTACGCACTCACAGACATAAACACAAAGAAACACACTCTCCTACAGAGCTATGCAGGCAGGATTTGTTCCATTACTTATGAAGGCTAACATTCGAAACAGGCTCAGAACTTTCCTGAATCTGAAACTTCTCTACTAAGCCTGGAAAATGCAACACATGCTGCTTATTCCGACAACTAGTCATGTCTGAATCAAATACATCCCATAATCCTGTGCATCAGCTCCAGTATGGCAGCCAGTGGGAAGAAAAACGAGCTAGCAAGTAGTTTGTATACAAATCTTATACACATGTTGAAACAGCTGGTAAAAAATATATTCACTTTAATATTTCCGACAATTGCTTATTAGTGTAAAAAAAAAAGTGTAGAAATTTTCAGGCTAGCAAACATCAAACGTTAGCAATGTTAGCATATCAGCTAGGCTAAGTGCCATACATACAGTATATACTGTACTACACAATATGTGACCTTTAATTATTGCACAATTTATCATTTTGTCATGATTTCATACGGGGATAACAGCAGAATAAAATTCGCTGTCAGGACGTAACGTTGCTAACGTTGCTTGCTAACTCTCGTCCTGTGCAATCCGAAGCTAACTCTTCTATCTTTCATAACATGCCACCAATAAAAGCCGACAAATTAGCAGTAGAGACCCACAGGCACTATTACAGTTTCCATTAAAACCAATCCAATTCCCATTAAAAGTGCAGGTACATTGGGAATTAAATATTAGCTAGTTGCTACAAATTCACTACAGATTTTTACTAGCTGACCAATCGATCAGCCCTTCAATAGGCTACAAACGAAATTTTAGAATACGGATCCGTCATTGATGGTTAACTACACGGGAAGAAATGAATAACGCAATATTAACATTCTAGCTAAACTATTAATAACTAACTAGGAACTCTGATTACCGCATTAGTAAGTAATAGCGCAGAGACGTATGCGGTAGTTAGCTAATTAGCTATTAGCGAATCGATAACTAGTATTTCTTTCATGCCAAAATGTCAATGAAAACAGGAACGCGATGATTTGCAAGTCTCATAAACCCATATGCTATTCACAATAGAACATAGAAAACATATCGAATGTTTAAACTGAGGAAATGTACCATTTTTAAGGGGGAAAAAATAAGGTTTGAATTCGATGGCTGCGATACGTCTCAAAAAAGTTGGGACGGCGCCAGCTAAAGTCTGGAAAAGTAAAAACAGGCATGATTCCTGGAGGGTTCTTTGGATAAGTTATAGATCCTAACTTCATAACCATGGTTTTACTCTGATGTTGTAGAGTTAAGGCTTCCTCCAGCAGGACAAACCGAAGAAATCTTTCTGGTCGTACAGATTTAACCCTAGATTTGTTTTTTTTTTCTCATGGATAGATTCAGGTCTGGAACTGAATTTTCGTCTCCACTACTGTCCTGCCTTCTGTGAACGCAGAGCTGAAAGAGTGATGTCACTAATCATCCTGAATAATAACTTGGCACCGAGTGGCGCAGCAGGTGCCATAGCGACCAGCTGTCACTTTGACATGAGTAATAAGTGGCATCACTGCGCTGATAATGACACCATCAATTTGCACGCGGGCCCGTGACATGGACAGTGTTTGGATCAGTGGGGGAAAAAAAAGAGGCCCGTCTCTTTGTTTTTGGAGTATATTCAAGCGTCGGATGAGTAATGCCACTTTGCTTTCCCTCTCCGTACTCTATGCCGAGGCACAGATAAACAAAGATGGCACTTAGAGTCCTTCCAAAAAGCTCAATTATACACGAAACAAAATGATGGAGGAGAGACAAAATGCGAGCTCGTGTCGCCGCCATGAAACTATTTCATCTATTGGGCATGGACTGAAAATCAAAGCTGCGTAGGATAACATCGCTGAGTACCTCTGAGGTTTTTTTTTTTTTTTTTCTTATATATCGTGTTGAGCTTTGCATGCATTTCTCGGTGCAAATACTTGCTTAGAAATGGGAAGGAACCCTAATCTGAATTTAAATTTCTAGCTTGGCATCCCGCGGTGAGTAAGAAAATCTGCTTTTATGCACTGGCATGAATCTCAGCTGTCAAGATGGAGCAAGTAAAGACTTGAATTGAATAAAGATGTCAAACTGTACAAGGTTATGCAGGGGAAAAAAAAAGTAAAAAAAAAAATTAAATAAATAAATAAATAAATGATATCTCTTGTATCTTTGAGTCCTGTATCAGAGAGTTGCACACCTCAGATGCATTGAGAACGTTCTGGAAATTTGGCACACTCCGTTTTCCTGTCACTGTCAAATCTGAATTCCTCCTCTGGGCTCTCTTGTGAGAAAAGAAGTGAGACATGCTTTTTGAAGCCTGTGACAGATGTTTTGTCATGTTTTGTACTTTTGCTGCTTTGTTCTTTTGGGATGACAAAACAGAGACATTTTGGAACGCTAAAAGAGGAACTTTACTTCCTTTCATCGCCTCCTTCCTTTTATTCATTTGTGGGGTTTTTTTTCCCCTCCTGTACCTCTAACTTGCCCCTTCCGATCGTCACCGTCTCCGGCGTCCCCCCCTTCTCGTTCTCTTCTCATCTCGACCCTTCTGTCACCCTCCTCCTTTCCTTCTTTCTCTCCATCCTTCAACCCCACGCTCGCTCTCCTGCCGTTACACCAGATATTAAAACAAATCAGCCATGAAATAAGCTCCTTCCTCCATCCTCTGTCGAGCTGTCGGAGCTTGTTGCCATCTACGTTGGATGTATTCGCTCGTTCACCTCTTCACGGTCTTCGTGTCTCGTCCCCTCTCGACTCCCCCATCCTGAACGATTGTGCTCCTGCCAGATGCAGAAATGTTAACGGCGCCAGAGATGGGCTAGTCAGATTTATGAAAAAGAGATCATGCTAACGTGTATGTTCGGAGTCAAGGCGTCTACCTCAAACTCCTGTACCTGCTGTCACAATCGGCAAACCGAAAAGGCTACCTTTAGCGTATATCATTATCACCTGAAGCTGACGACTTAGCAAAAGACTTTTAGTTCAAATATGAAAGCTTCTTTCAATTAAACAGAGCACGAAATTGATGCTAAACAAGGTCAGCCGAAGCTTAGCCAGGAAGGGTGTGTGTGTGTGTGAGTGTGTGTGTGTGTGTGAGACAAGTTTTTGGTTTTGGTGGAGGCATAGTGTGCCAGCAGTGGGTAAAATCACAAATTTACTGCACACATCCCTGTGATTTGCTCCAGCTCTTTGGACCTTGGGGGGATGTTCCTTACACCAAATTTCCATTAAACAAATCCTCTGTAGGGAGCACACATCCAGTCATGAAATGTCTGCTCCAATTTTTTTTTCCAGCTGGGCCAATCACAGACAGGCTTCAGGCTTGCTATGGCGACAGAAGGCAACGAAAAGGTTCATCGACTCCGCATTGAGAATCTTCGCTTTCTCTCATCTGCTAGTGGTTGAACGTTTTTATGTTGGTCGGTTGATGCTAAAAACAGCGATATTAATTTATCCTACTGTGCTTCTTAGGCTTTTGTAGCTACTATGTATAGTAGTTCCCAACACAAAGTGTGTTAGTAAGGTGCTGGATGACCACGAGACATGAGAACCGCTTTGACATGACTTTGATTCTACACGTCTCTGGAGCTGTAATAGAGAGATGAATCCCCTTAGTTGGCGTTTTAATGGTGTTCGATCCAAAATCTCCCACAGATGTTGAGCTCTGGTGTCTGTCAAGGCCAAGTACATATACTGTACGATTCACATTATATTCATGCTCATCACGGTATTCAGTGAGCCCTTGTTGTCTGTGGATGTGGGCGGAGTCATCCATTAAGAGACCACACACCCATCATTAGTTAAAAGTGATCAGTCACTTTGGCTTGATTTGCAGTGACTTTTCCCTCCAAGGAGAAAAGTGGAAGGAAACAATGGCGGAAAAATACGTTTCCTGTGCTCCTGATCTTACGGCGTTATGGACGTGAAAGTTTCTTTTTGAACCCCTGTTCTCCTTCCAACCATGCTGGTAGCAACTTACAGCCACCTTGTATTGCTCCCATTGTCTTGCTCTGGTCGGATTTAATTAAAGAGATCTTAGACCACTGGCTCTGAATGGGTTGTGCCCAGGGGCTGGATTTTGCTGAGTAGAAAAGGCTCCTGTGCCTCGGCGTCGACGTGGGCTTCCTCCGAGGTTGGTCTGCGTGGGGAATGCCAGGCATGGGAGGAGAACAAAAGCCTGCACTGTCCCATAGAGAGAACCAGGGCTCCTGCAGGGCCTCAGCTCAGACCCTAGGCCCCATCCACGAACGACAACAGGAATATTAGCCTCAGGCTTGCTCTTCGTTGGCCTCATGAACAATTCAAGGGACCCAAAACATCACGGAGTCCGAGAGATGTAAAGCAAGTCAGCAGGAACATTCGAGGCTCTTTGAGATCGTCTGCGTCATTCCTCTTTCCCTACCTCGCTCCGTGTCATTCCTTTTCTCCCACTCAGCACGTGCCTGCCATTCCCCTGCGCCTCAAATCTCACACCAAGGCCAAGGAATGCTTATTTGCATGGTATCGTTATTAATCACAAGATTCCTTCACCTCTCGCTGTTACGTGCTCTGAGCCCGGCATGCACTCGAAGGAAGGTGCACGCTTCCAGGAACAGGTCCGCTCGAATTTGGAAATTAGATCTACAGAGCAGAGTGTGTGTTACGCTCTCACGTCTACGGCACTGCTCACATTGCTTTTAGGTTGGAGCCATCGCTATTGTATAACAACCAAGCCTCTTCCAGCGTCTAGATTTTCCTCTTGGCCATCTGCTTATTCAGCGAGACAAAATTTCATGAATGCTGCATCTCTTCTACCCACAGCTGACTGAGCGCCTAAAATTGCAGGACCTCCTTACAGAGTAAAGCTGTGTATTATTATTGGGAAAGTGGTAAGAGAGGGCTTTCATATGCGAAGACTTAAATGTCGACACTTTACATAATTTCCACTGCTTTTATCTATGGATTAGTATTAGTTGGGATCTGAATTGTATTCTGCGAGAGCGGGGGGGAAAAGAAAAAAAAAAAACATTTCACGAGCCTAAATGTTAATTGCCTTCATTCTGGGCGAAAGAAAGAACCCCTGAGAGTTGAAGGCAGCGCTGTTCTTTGTGACATAAATAAACACACACACACACACAGACACACACTGCATACAATTAATGGAGGTTTAACTACGTGCAAGGACTAATTTCTTCCTCTCTTCTACCCCTTCCGACCACGGCTCTGAGACGGGTGAATTTTCTGGCAATTACCACTCGGTTACCATGGTTATTACGAATAATTCCAGGTTATTCATACTCGGAGTGCCAATCAAGCCAAAGACTCACCCGTTCATTATCTTAGGCAGGTTATTTTCTCTGACTGCAAAGTGATTTAGTCGGCATGATTGTAATCACAATTCGGGAGCCCTGTAGTTCATCACTGAAATGGAGCTCTTTCAGGCATTAAAAGAAAAACACCAACACTGCCATCTTCCCTGCAAGCAAGAAGACAACAAATCAGCTTGTTTATCATCATCTCAAACACTGAGCCCTGTTTACTTTTTCGAAGCTAATTTTACCTCTATTGATGTTTAATCTCGGACAGACAGGCATCTCTTGGCGTTAAACAGGAGGACCATCTGCCACACCTGGACTTTGGCACCTGTCCTGATGATGGGTTTATTTTTTTTTTCCTTCCTCAGACAACGGCCACTTTGACTGAGCGACACTGCCTATTTAAGATTTTAATTGTCTGTGCTGACAAAGCTGTGATTGCGCTGCCTATGCGGCTGCCAACCGGAGCGGCCCTCCGTTTATTTCAGAACGATCTTCCACTCCGGCAGCTTCAGGCCCATCTGCAGAGGAGCAGGTAGTCTCGTATCCTCTGGCGCTCTCGGCATTGGTAAATTGATTCTTATGATGTTTACCTTTAGCCCATCGTATTAATTAACCCATAAATTAGCTTCTAAGTTCCTCAGAGGTATTCTGGAAATGAGCTGGTTAATTAACTTACTGTGCCTCTGGCTATGAGCCGTGTATTAACATCACGTTTATAAAAGAGGGACCGACTGAGAGACGTCATTTAAAGGTAACATCTGTTAACAGCTATACCGGTTAAAAGAACAATGCCTTGTTAGTCGATTGGGCGAGATAGGAGTCTCCTTATCACAGCTTAAGGTAGAAGTCCGTAATCTTTTGCACAAAAGGTCTTTGTGGGGACAAAACCGTGTTCAGACAACACACCTGACTCGACTGATCGAGCAACCTTGCTGAAAGAACGACAGCTTAGACCGGGTTTATGCTGGTCTGGTGCTGGGGAAGACTTGACATAGGTTTTTTAAAAATCTTTATGAGTAAGACTTTGGGAGGAATTGCTGATCGTACTTTGGTGTTTGCAATGGTTTTATTTGCATAAAATGGATGATAAACAATACACAAAGGCTGTGCAGAAGACACTACTACTTATGCTTTATTTCGGTGCCGGCTATGCCCTTTCTTATGACACAAACAGGGACTTTTCATGCCCGCAGTCAGAGCTCAGAGATACTCTTCTTAATTCCTTTTCAAGAGACAACGTGGCCATTCATTTTCTCGCTCTGGAAATTCCAAGGAGCATCTTCATGGACGATGGAGTTTGATAACAAGGAGAAGCAGTAATGATTTGTGCTGGAGAGAGGTAAGCACTGCAGTGTGAGCGTAGGCACGACTGGATCCACACCTCCCCTTTGTCTCAGGCTTGGGAATGAAAATGCCTGGAAGAAATTCCGGAGCCTCTCATTCTCACCATCCCAGTCATGAGCCAAGTATCCATAAGTGGTCTGCATTGCCACACTGCTGGCTCAGAAACCCCTTATCACACTCGAATAATACATTCCTCACATGTCATGGGCATAACACTGAGGACGTCGCATAACGGACGTCGCTCGCCCACAGCACCGCCTCCTCCCTCTGTGCACCATAAACCGAGTATTATTATTGATCCAAGCAGACCTAGGTGTAGCTCTGGGTTTCCTGCAGCCTGACTGGCTCCAGCGAGCTGGAAAGGTCACCGTGAGGGCCCGGTTCTGGAATGATGAGTACGCTAAAACAATCCGCCTACAGTGTAAGGGAGTAGAGAACAAACTTGGAATAAACCAAGTCAGCAGATTTATTGTGCAAGACACTGCAAAATTATATCAAGAGGGGACTAGGAAGGGGGTTTGAGGGGTTTTTGTTGATTGTATAAAAAGACACTAAGGCACTATTTAAATGAAATTGACTCTTTTTAATTTATTTTAATTTATGATGTGGCCTCACACCTCCAGGGTCGGGGGTTCGATTCCCACCGTGGCCCTGTGTGTGCAGAGTTTGCATATTATCCCCGTGCTGCGGGGGTTTCCTCCGGGTACTCCGGTTTCCTCCCCCAGTCCAAAGACACGCACGGTAGGCTGATTGGCGTGTCCAAAGTGTCCGTAGTGTATGAACGGGTGTGTGAGTGTGTATGCGATTGAGCCCTACGATGGATTGGCACTTCGTCCAGTGTGTACGCCGCCTTGTGCCCCATGCTCCCTGGGATAGTCTCCAGGTTCCCCGCGATGTGGCTAAAAAGTGTCCGCAATCCAACCTCATCAGACAGAAGCTTCATCACTTCATGACCCTCCTCTACCTCCAGCCTTTGCATTCAGATGGCTCATCCCAGCACGCACAGGCGGGAGGAGATGAGGAGAACAGATATGTATATCATTCTTATTCTCCCCTTCATCTGTTTCAAAAGCGCATCGTAAAGAAGGGGTGGGGGATTTGTGCTGGAGTAAATTAACAAGGGCCCTTGATATGCAGATCAGCGCCTATTAATCAAAGAAATGCGATTAGGGTTTCAAATGGGGATGAAGAAAGGCTCCATTATCTCACTGGAGTGTCACATCTAATAACGCGGAACAGCAATGTAATTCGGTGGCACGACGGCCTCGGGTGGAGAACTCGGCCCTCTGTGGGTGCCAGGTGACCGAAAAAGATGGGGGCAAGGATGCTTGGGAAAAGACAGAGTGCAAAAGAGAGTGAATCAGAAAATCAAAAGGATGTTCGTACAAGCGAGGTGGCCATGTGCACAAGGCTTTGATGTTAAAGTGGTTCTCAGTGCTCAGCACATGAATGACAGTGGGCAAAATGGAGAATAAATGTGCGGGGAAACTCTGAGCAGCGGTTGCACCATTTTATGGAGACACGCAAACACACACCATACCCATACTAATCAACACAATTCAAACTGTAAGCACAAAGAAGTAAGACACAGAAGCTGTGCTCCATTCTGGAGACAGTTTCAAATTGGGCAAGTGTTTAGCCAAAACTGTAGCTTTGGCCGGCACTGCATTTGGGATGTCATCATATATTATAACTTTTAGCATGCTGTCTTACTAATTTGTAGTCCGTGTATGGTTGTTAATAGAACTGCAGTTTGCCGTGTTTTTTTTTTTTTTTTTTTCTTCTGCACAAATAAAACGGTCTGAAACAAGACCAACAAAAGCAACAGGTTTTGCTTTGACTATGAAAAAGACGACTACTAGTTTTTAAACTACTGCTCGACTAGGTACACATTAGTAGTCGTGCAACCCCTAGTACATACTGTTTGCTTGGAGTAAGACTCTCAACTCATGCTTATCTGGAGAATAAATGATGGGTTTGCCTTCAATTAGAAGGATACAAACCAGGACACCCTGGCCAAAATTAGATACCTTGAAGGATACCTCTATACCCCCTCCCTCCTTTTTTAGCAGCTGGCCAAAAATGCTGTTTACCCGAATAACTCGCTTTCAATTGGAACGCATGAACACGCGGTCTCTCCAGCCTGAATAAAGTCATAAGCTTTTAAACACCGAGCTGTTTCTCTACTCGGTGCCAAATAGATTTTGACGATCGTCTTGCCACTGGGAAAAACACATCTCACCGATGACTGCAGGGCCCGCATTCCTCAGCTCCTTAGGAGCTTCAGAAATTATACCAACATTAATATTTAATACTGCCAGGGACCTGGGAAATACGCATGTGCACGAGGCCCTTTGTGTGTGAGCCAGAAGAATGTGTGCTCTGTTGAGAAGTCTCCAGTGGAGGCGTGAGGGGACCATGGAGAGATGGTCTGCCGTGGCTGTTTCATTGTGAATAATGCAAAGCAGGAGGACACCAGCATAAAGAGGTCAGAAGCTACTCCATGGAGAGCGGGCAAACATAACCTTCCTTTTGCATTGAGCACAATAAAAATGAAATCATTCCTAGTCTATTTACAATACCAGAAATCTGGAAGTTCTGACGTTAGCTATTGAGGTCATGATGGACAATAAAGCATGGAAAGAGCAAATATGTACAAGCACGTATATGGTGATGTGATGGCGCAGTAGGTTTCACCATCTCAGAGACCTGTGGTCCTTGGTTCGATCCTGATCCCAGGTTCTGTGAGGAATTTTGTGTGTTCTCCCGGTGACTATGTGGGATTCCTGCAGGTTCTCCAGTTTCCTTCCACCTCCCAGAAACATGCTAGTGGATGAACTGGTGATGCTAAACTGTAAATCTAGGTGTGAATGCGTGTTGCACGGTGTCCTGTGATGGACTAGGTTCATTCCTGTGTTCCTGGGATAGACATAACGTCATGAATACCTTCTGGACCAACAGTTTACCAGCATAATGACTCAAACACTCTGCACGAAGACCCGTTGACTAGCTAGGTCGGCTATCCGATACAACAGACGAATCTCGGGCGACCGAACACGCCGTCGCTACACCCGAGTATCCTTGGGAAATCTGCGTACGTTTCATTCGAACCCAAACTAAACATGAACGCTAAACCGACAATCGACAAATTTTGAAGAAAACAAACAAAGAAAAAAAAGCAAAGCGATAGCAGGAACCTTGGGGGACTGCACAATGCAAATTTAAGAAACTGTACAGACCGACATCCCTCGTGATGTGCAGGCCAAGGGACAGCCAAAGGCCAGGCAGAATGAGCTCATACTGATGCAATCCCTGTATCTGAAACTTCGCTGCAACACTCATGCATATTTAAAGCTGCGAGTCTTCTGGGTCCACGAAATTTTTTAGTCCAGGAGTAGAGAAATGGCGCCACTGGGCAAAATAGGACCTCCAAACAAAACTGTGCACACAACATGTGAGACAATCTCTAAGCAATCATACATTTGTTGTTCAGGAAAAGTGACCTTTTTAATCACAGCTTGGGAAAAACATTGGCTTCGATCCTCAGTGCTGCCTGTGGGAGTCTTACAAATGTTATTCTATTACAATAATCTATAGCTGTATATTCCCACATCGCTTGTTCTGTGTAGCAAGTTGCGCACTGCTAACTGTACTGTAAAGCTTTATGGGGATTTTCTGTTGTAATATTTATGAAATATTTTCAAAATAGGCTACCGCTATTTATTACGTACGGGTTCTTACAATCTTGTGAATATTATTTGAAAATGAATAATACATTTTTGTTAAAAAGGCATTAGGAAGTTGGTTTAATTCTATATATCTCCATATACAATTTGTTTTAGTTACATCTGTATAGTTTTACAATTGAGCAAGCATATTATTTCGGTGTTGGTGCTATTCATTTACTATTAAAAATCCAAAAAGACTTGAGAAAAAAAAAAAAAAAAACCAACCCCACACTTTACAATTATAAATGATTTTGAAATAGCTTCATACAGCAGTGCCGCTGAATGTTTGAACCTGATCGGTCAGAAAGTGATTAATCGAAATCGAATCGAATTTAATGAACGGCCGTTGCATATCTGCTGGAGTGGTTTTCCCGCGAGTAAGGCGTTTATTCAACGTTTATGGAAGGAGTCTCCAGTGTCGGTGCTTCCTAACAGTCAGATGTAAAGATGTATCTTTTCTACATTTTCACGACGGAGGAGTTTACGCCCGGGGGTTTCTCTGTGTTAAAGAAAAAAAACCTTAATAATTAAAGAAGGGGGGGCGGGGGGGGGGTGCGGGTTTTGTGTACATTCCGCAACATTAACGGATAAAAAGTATGACGTGACATTCTTTAATGAATGAAGATCATTAATAATTGGCATATGGTTGTGGTATAAGAGGAATAAAGCACTCTTATATGATAATAATCGACTTGCGCTTGGTAACCGCTTCACCACGCTCTTACGCATGACCCCGTTGTAGATTAACGGTAACATCGTTCACGTTTTATAAAATCAAATCCATTTGATTGATTTATTTATTTTTAACTTCACATGGATCACGACCGAATCCATTTTTATTACTCACTCCTGGGTACGTTCCTCCTCCTTATTATAAACCTCCTGCCTCCTCAAACAACCCTTCCTCTAGCTGACCAAAGCCATAAATCTCGCTCTGCCAGGTCTCAGGGGTGATTGATAAGCTCTCAGTGATGCTGATAGAGGCTCGTTTGCGAGAGCTGAAATGGTTGCCTTCTCCCACAGATGGGGCTCTCCCTTTCACAAATAAATAAGGTAAATCCCAAACAGCATTCAGGGAGGTCCCAAGTGAGATAAATTATCAATGAATAAATTGAGAGTCGCGCATGAATGAGCTTGTTTAGGCACCTAAACAGATCAACACTAAATCTCCTAGATCTTTAATTAGCAAAGGATTTGGACCTCTTCAAAGCTTCAAGAGTCTGGCGGTTTCGCTCAGTGGTTAGGGTTTGATGCTAAGTTCAAATCACAGGGCTCCCTGAGAGCCACAGTTTGGTTTTAATCTCTGTGTGAAGGCATTTTGTAGGAAAACTCGAGCCAGTGGATAAACGTACAACATATCACACACACACACACACACACAATAAGACGTATTTGCTGCCGAGGATGTGTAAATTCATGAGGCCCTAATCAATCAGATGATCGAAAACATTAAGCTAGTGTGCAAAACGAGTGCTTCATCATTCAGCCTGTTAAGCTTGTGTATAGTAAGTGTGTATGTGTGTGTGTGTGTGTGTGTGTGTGGGAGAGAGGAAGCTTACCATCCAGTGTTTTTGTAACACCATCACAACCCAAACCTCAGCACGTCTTCCTGCCATCCATGATGAAATGGTTTTCACAGTGACCCCAGTGCACCGGCCCTTATCTCCTCTTCCATGACACACATACATCCTAACATCACGTGACGCACCCATAACCTCTCCGTGTGTTTGTTTTCCTCGCCTCTGAAGCCGCAGACCGTCCGTGGATGTCTCTCGGACGCCTCTGGAACGCTCTCTTGATTTTCCGTGGTGTTTTTAATTTCTCTAGCATGTGTAAAGGTGCCAACGTCAGCGTTCATGAACCACATGCCTGTCGTCACCTATCGAGACGGTTTTCGGTGGGGAAACGTGGTTTGGAGAGACACGTTTACGCTCGTATAACACGTGGCTGTAACATGTTCAACTGCTGGAGCGATGGCATCGAAATCGGCTTCGGATGCGTTTACGCTTTCGTCTTTTGAAGCGGAGAATCTCCGTCCGGATAAAAGACGGGAAGCGACAATTTTGAGTTCTACGCGATCACTAGGAATGTATGGATTTTCAAAAAGCAGGAAGTACAAAACAGGAAGCAGGAAACAGGACGTGAAATAAACAGCAACACTTAACTTAATCTCAGATACTAGGATCCTTAGTAGGGCGATAAGTCAAAATTTTTTTCCATTTGCTTAAATATTTATTTAATGGTAATTTTTTTTGGACAGGTTCGGAACGATGGAATTCTGAAGGCTGAGAACGATATACCGGTTTCATCCTTTAAAATAGACAAACATATGAAATAACAAAATAGCCAGGGTACGCTGCATCTCTTAGTCGTATTGAAATTCCCCTCTGATGATATCTGAGAAACGCCGTCAACCTCGACTTTTTTCTCGAGTTTTCTTTCATTTAACGCAAAAGACGTTTCACATATCCTCAGTGAAAGTGTATCATAAATGCACAACTATCGGCTATGCTATAAGCGTATCTCGGTCTAAATCCAATCCTGTTCATGGCCGAATCATGTGTCTTATTTTAAGTCCGTAGAGAGAAATTCACTAGGCACTAAGGGTTGAATCTGGACTCAGTCTTTGTCTGAAAGCTCGCCCTCACCTAAATCCCATTTGACAATTCGAGTGTGTGTGAGTGTGAGTGTGTGTGTGTGTGATTACTGACCAGGACCAGTGTGAGATGACCCAGGCCCTCTGAGTGATTCGTAATTGCAGCTTCAAGCGAGAGTCCGGGATTCTCCAGGGAAACTGGGGGAAATAACTCGAAACTCCAGGCTTTGCAGTGTTGAGGATGGTTGAATCCCAAATGGCTCGCTGTTCCCTATATAACTGCACTTCACTGGGTAAGAGAAAATGCCTAGGGCACTATATGTGCATTAGGGAACCATTTGGGAGCCAGTGCCCTACTTCCTAGTTCAGTGCACCACACTATACGGTATGAAATAATGGTTACTAAGGCCTAGGTAGTGCACTATGTGTCTGATAGGGAGCCATTTAAGATTCCGCGTAGAATATTAAATGAAAAACTCTACAAAAACATAAGACTGTGTTCTAGTCGGGTCAGCGAAAAATGGCATCTGGAAGAAGGTAGAGATGGGAATCGCTTACATAAAATATAAACCGCTTCAGTGTTTTAATATTCCACACACTTCATTACATACACTTCAGTATCCTCTACACGTCAGTATTCCTTACACTTCAGTATTCTGTAAACTTCAGTATTTATGTACACTGTAGTACTCTGCACACTTCAGCATTCTGTGTATTTTATTATTCCTTATACGGAAATATTCTGTACACTTCAGTATTCCGTAAACTAGAGCATTCCATATCCTTCAGCACTCTGTAAACGTTAGTATTCCCTATACTTCAGTACTCCGTAAACTTCAGTATTCCATACACTTCAGTATTCTGAACATTTCGGTATTCCTTACACTTCAGTACTCTGTAAACTTCAGTATTCCATACACTTCAGTATTCGGAACATTTCGGTATTCCGTAAACTTCAGTATTCCATACACTTCAGTATTCGGAACATTTCGGTATTCCTTACACTTCACTATTCCGTAAACTTCAGCATTCCATATACTTCAGTATTCTGTAAACTTTAGTATTCCATATACTTCAGTACTCTGTAAACTTCAGCATTCCATATACTTCAGTATTCTGTAAACTTTAGTATTCCCTATACTTCAGTACTCTGTAAACTTCAGCATTCCATATACTTCAGTATTCTGTAAACTTTAGTATTCCATATACTTCAGTACTGTGTAAACTTCAGTATTCCCTATACTTCAGTACTCTGAACATTTCGGTATTCCTTACACTTCAGTACTCTGTAAACTTCAGAATTCCATACACTTCAGTATTCGGAACATTTCGGTATTCCTTACACTTCACTATTCCGTAAACTTCAGCATTCCATATACTTCAGTACTCTGTAAACTTCAGCATTCCATATACTTCAGTATTCTGTAAACTTTAGTATTCCATATACTTCAGTACTCTGTAAACTTCAGCATTCCCTATACTTCAGTACTCTGTAAACTTCAGCATTCCATATACTTCAGTATTCTGAACATTTCGGTATTCCTTACACTCCAGTACTCTGTAAACCTCAGTTTTCCAAACTCTTCCGTGTTCCTTAGAATTCAGTATTCCAATTCAGTATGGGATATTTTTTTATATCACCTGAATCTACTGACATAACATCCACTCAGATGAAAAAAAAAAAAAGAAGCAAAAATATTGTATGGAATACTGTTGGTATGGAACATGGAATAATATCCACCTCATCATCCATGATCTGGACACTTTTTACAATAACGCAAATAAAATCGAGCCTAAGAGTGAGAACGAGTGAGGGTAGGAGGAAGGAAGGATGGCAGACATTCATCCTGCGCTGTTCTTCTATAAGAGCGCTCCTTTGAGAAGGACATTCGCTACACACCCCGACAAAGGGTTCGGCCACAAAGAATGGCCCACACTTAAAGTGACAGCCGCATTGAGGAACGGCCTTCATGTGGCATCTCTGGGGGAAAGTGACATTTAGCGGCACACCCAGAGAACTGTCAGCTATTTACCGCGCGCGACTCTGGGACTCATGCAGACGGGCGGCCTATTGTAAATCACCGCCGACGGCATTGTGGGACACTCGCATTTAGGCAGGCGGAAAAGAAACCTCCTCAGGCACCTTCTGTCAGCGGCGTGACAGGACGGAGAGAGACTCCTGTCTCCTTCGTTAACTCGACAGACAGGAAAGGTCTCTCAGTCTTTCAGCTCATTCGAGCATTCACCTGCGTGCGATGAATTCTTCATGCTGCATCAGAGAGGAGATTTAATAACCATACACAGGACATGAATTGAAGAACTCTGCTGGCTTTTCAAGAGAAAACAGAGAGTCCATCAGAAACGCAAGTCTTCACTTGACATTTAGAGCCTGCATCGTTTCGGACCGAGTCCATGTAATATTCCAGTAGCTTCCTGGCAGCAATTCCGTATCATTACCTTCCTTCTCCGGAAAAGAAGCTCGGCCCTGCTGTGACACATGCCACTCAGGTGCTAGAGCCGCAGTTTTCAAGCACAGCTGCAGGGTTCTTCAACATAATAACTAGGTTATTTTCTACAACTATCCTCCTCCATACAGCAGCACACACACCGGAAAAGATAAGCAGGATGCTCGGCTTGTCAGTCACCGGATACGTGATTGACACGAAGTTCATTATCGAGCTGTTTTGTTTTGTGTTTATTTTTTTTTTTAAATCAGTTCTCAAAAATTGTAAAAAATAAAAAAATTCAAAATATGTAAAAAAAAAAATAAATGTAAAATACTTTCATTCTAGTGTACACTTGCACACTTTTACACCAGCAGGCATGCATACTAACGTAACTATCTTCTTGCAAACTTAATCGCATAATTACAACACTTACACATAAGCACTACTTTATTTGTACACTTGTATACTAACAAAAGTACTTACACTTTAGTTCACTTGCGTACTTGCACACTTACATACATATCAGACTTGCATACTAACATACCTGGATACTTGCATATTAGCATTTTATTAGTATAATTACCATATTTAGTAAGCATACTTGCATACTAATGTGTATATTGATGTAGCACACATGCACACTATTATTGAATACTTCCACAGTTTCTAACATTCAAGCACATGCATACTAACAAACATATTTACCAACACACTTACATACTAGCATAGCTGTATGCACATTCCACACTTGCATATTAGCACACTTCCATACTAACATACTTACAATACTAGTATATTACTAGGATTACACACTAGCGTTCATGTGCTAGTGATGCTGAATAATTTGACAGACAGAAGACATTGAGCGCCACACACACACACACACACACACACACACACACACACACACACACGGGTTGTGTGAAAGGCAGTGGCGTTGTGGGCGGGCTCAAACCCTTCATTAAGCTGTGATTGGATGCTGTTGATCCTAGGACTGGTGAGACAGATGAAGCGTCATGGCAGTGAGGAGATTAGATAAGTAAAGTCCACTCGGGTTTATTTCAATTTAGTCTGATCGCTAGAGCGTTACAGAGGTCCCTAATGATGAAGGGGGAGGGATGGGCATGGGCTAGGGTAGGGGAGAGGGGGGTGAGGGGGGAGAGAGAGAGAGAGAGAGAGAGAGAGAGAGAGAGATTCATCCTTCACACCTTCAGAATAGATAATGGTGCAGAGAAAACAAGTCCACAATAGAACATTTACGAGAGGGCTACGAGGCTAATCTTACTAACAAAATAAGGGAAGCTTAGAACTACCAGTTTAGCATCGTAAACTGTATCCAAGTCATCACACAGCTCAAAACGTGTCTGGTTGCACAAAAGAATCGAAAGGTTGTATTCTAGCATACTTGCATACTACTATACATTCATAAATCCAAGCTAATATACTCAGTAATATACACCATTGTACTTAATTAGTGCATACTAGTATACTCACAAGCTAGCTTCCATACTTGCATACTTACACAACTGCTTAATAATGCACGTGTATACTAGTACACTTGCATGCTAAAATTTTAGCACACTTACATACTAACATCCGTACACACTTTCACGCTTGCACTCTAACACACATGCATACTTGCATGCATAGTATCACACTTTCATACTAACACACGTGCATACCAGCGTACTGCACCTTAGCACACAAGCATGCGTGCATACTAGCAGACTTACACACTAACATACATACTTGCCCACCTGTACACATGCATACTAGAATGCTAGCAGACTTACATACTTAGCACACCTGCACACTAGCATATAAGCACTTCCATATTTGCTTATTAGCACACGTACATACTAGCGGACTTGTATACTAATCCATATGCTTAATAGCACACATACATATTAGTGTAATACTACCACAGGCTAGCACAGCAGCTGTATAATTCCGTACTTACATATTAGCACATTTCTTTCATAATAGCAATGCTAGTATATATTTACACACTAGCATACATGCATCCTAGATGACTCGCATACTTACCAGCACCCTTGCATATTAGCACACTGTACATACACACTAATATTTCAATACTAATATATTTACACAGCAGCACATATATGTACTTGGATACTAATTTGCATGCATACTAGCGCACTTGCCTACTAGCCTATTAGCACTTGCGCATTAGCATATTTTCACGCTAGCATACTTGCACTCCAACATACAAGTATATTGTATACTAGCACTCTTACGCATTTTTTTAAAAAATTATTTTTTACATAAACAAGTAAAATGTTTAACAGGAAGATGTAAGAGTAGCATAAATAAATTCAAATAAACAACTTAATGCAAATATTTCAGAATCGCTACAGTTGTTTGTGCAGTAAGAATAAACAGTATAACATATGTGCATATTTCACAGCATGTACAGGAACTCGAGCCCTGATTATATTAAACATTAAGAGTAAGTGCACTTGACTGTAAATAATAGCAGTTGCTGTGTGCATGTGTGTGTATGTGTGTGTAGGGGTGTATACAGCAGTAGCAGTATAATATTAGTGCTAAAAGGTTTTGTAGAGTGTGTTACAGAGCAAGGTTACAGATCAGGAGGGAAAATAAACTAAACACACACACACACACACACACACACACACACACACACACACACACAAATCTTTCTGCTTTAAGTGTTTTGTAGTTATACACACTTTCACTTTATCTGAAAAGTAAGTGCTCTACTTCACACTCTCGTCTCTGACAAGCACAGAATCTTTCAATAAAATTTCTGTAAAATGTGTAATGCCTATTTTCAAGAGTTCTGGAGATCCGGTATTGTGTGTTTTTGTCCTTGGCCGACACAGCTCCTTCACTGCTATACATGGAACACTTGCTAGAACACTTGCTTACTTGCACACTTAGATGCTAGCATACTTGCACGTTAGCACACTTGCATACTAGCATATTTACACACCAACATTTGCATACTAACACACACGTATAATTGCATGCCTCGCACACTTGAATACTGGCATGCTTGCCCTCTAGGATACTTATGGCTAGACTATTATAACACTCGCCTACTTGCACAATTAGATACTAGCACAAATACATACACTTGCATATTAGCACAATTGATAACTAGCACATATGCATAGTAGCACACAGTACATACCTATTTGCTCTGGCATATTAGTATACGTGCAGACTTGCACACTAGCACGCTTACATACTAGCATGTTTACATACTAATACTTGCATACTGGCATATTTGATTGCTAACACACTTGCATACTGGCATGCTTGCACTCTAGCATACTTGTTGCTAGAATATTACAACACTTTCCTACTTGCACATTCAGATGCTAGCATACTTACATGCTAACACACTTGCATACTGGCACACTTGCACTCTAGGACACTTATTGCTAGAATATTATAACACTTGCATACTTGCACACTTGATAACTAGCACATATGCATAGTAGCACATAGTACATACCTATTTGTTCTTGCATATTAGTGTACGTGCATACTTGCACGCTAGCACACTTAGATGCTAGCATACTTGACCATTATCACACTTACATACCAGCGCGTTTACATACTGGCATATTCACATACTGGCATGCTTGCACTCTAGCATACTTGTTGCTAGAATATTATATCTCTTTCCTACTTGCACACTTATATGGTAGCATACTTGCATACTGGCATATCTGCACATTAGCATACTTACATACTAGCATATTTGCATAATAACACACTTGCATACTTGCACTCTAGGATACTTATTGCTAGAATATTATAACACATGCCTACTTGCACACTTACATACTAGCATACTTGCCTACTTGCACACTTACACACTAGCATGTTTACATATTATCACATGCATACTTCTTTACACTTGCATACTGGCATGCTTGCACTCTAGCATACTCATTGCTAGACTACTATAACCCATGCCTACTTGCACAATTACGTACTAGCATATCGCATACTAGCGCACTTGAAAACTAGCAAATATGCATTCTTGCATATAAGCATACGTGCATATTTGTACGTATGCTTATATGCAAGACTCCTAGCAAACTCCCATACTAACACTAGCTTTATTTCACATACTAGCCTTCTAGAACACCAGACATACCTACTTGCATACATAAATAATTGAACACTTGCATACATAATGAGTCTTTATTAATCACGTATACATTACAGCACAGTGAAATTGTTCTTCATATACCCCAGCATGTTAGGAAGTTGGGGTCAGAGTGCAGGGTCAGGCATGATACAGCGCCCCCTGGAGCAGAGAGGGTTAAGGGCCTTGCTAAAGAGCCCAACAGTGGCAGCTTGGCAGTGCTGGGACTTGAACCCCCAACCACATCCTCAGCGCTAATGTACTTCTGATGCAGTTTGTTATCTGGTGTGTGCTTGAGATATCAGTTTTTAAGTTTTAATTAAGTCACTGGTGGATATTTGACTCAAGACACTACCTGGTGGTGTGAAGTAGAACTGCATGCCCAGTTCGAGCCTCATTTCCCAGTTCCAGTTCTGTTGAGTCCTTGTTCATCGCCTGAATCATTCATCCTTCTGTGAGGTCAAGATGTGTGTGTTAGAGCGGGAGATGTGCAAGATAAACAACACTAGAGCTAAAGGAATGACAACAAAAACACAGCACAGAACAGAGCCTGCTATCGTGCAAGTATGCAAGTATGTTAGTATTCAATTCTCCAATAATCACGATTATTTTTAATTCAAGAACGATGGCAAAACAAGTTCATTTCTCTTATCGTTTATCTTACAGCGTACCACGTTAAAGAAAAACCGCAAAGTCCCGAAGGCTTTGCCGTAACGTTACAGCTTTACCGCTGGCACTGGAGACTCCTTCCATAAACATCTCTTTCCAAGAGGAAAACTTCACCAGATCAGTGATTATACACATTGTTGTTATTTTTGTAGCTAAATAAATAACTTTATGATTCATCTCAGATTATGTGGATCGTCTGGCATACACGGGCCTGTGATTGAGCCGTTACTATAGAAACGAATGAATCAATATAATCCCGTGATTTTCTATACAGCCAGCACTGATTCAGTTAAACACCTTCTGACCAATCAGAGTTGAGAATGGTGTAAATGGAAATATATACGTAGACAAAACAGGACGTGTTGATTTGATGTATTTTTTATTAAGGGGGAATAAAAAACCTCGGTATGATTACATCAGTACATTATAGCGTTGACTTTTTAAAAAGGCAGCATTAAATTGGACGACCTAGGAGGGTTTTTCCTGGTCTTTTGTTTATCATTATTATTATAAAAAAAAACTAATCAAAAAACAACAATACAGAAATATGATTTAGTGTTGTAACACATGCGATCTCTTTTCTCAATGCATCTGCAGATTATTCCGTATAATCCGAGATCCCATATAAAACATCATAACTGACCACCGGCATGTTGATTTCAGTTCCTCGTTCGTTTGAACACACGCTAAAGAACGCCGATTTAGCGTTCTAGCTCTCAGAGGCAGCCATCTTGGACAGAACGCGTGCTGGCGCTCCACGTGATTACTCCTCGGCCCAGCATCTGCGTGCACACACCCGGGCCGGGTTTGACGTGCATGCTTCATTAAGAGCAACGAGGAGGAACCCAAGAGGAGCGACTGTTCACGACGATCCATCAGTGATGTTTCTCTGCCTGAAAGCTGGTCAAAGACTTACTGAGGAACTACATTCGATTAATTAAAAAAAATAATAATTAAACCAAAAGAAATGACAAGAAAGATATGATTTATTTTCCTTTATCGCAATTATAGTTAATCAGTTGAGACGTTTTGGTTTTTTTGGTGTCCAAGTATGCTATTTTTCAGTTTTATATTAGAGCTGCGAGGCAAATGTTGCTAACAAAGGAGCTACCAGTTCAGTGTTGTATAAACATTTCAGTAACGTCGATTTTCCTCGTACTCGCGTGCGTACGTTGAACAAATTTACCAATCGTGTTTCACGGAACAGCCGATCTCATTTTAGCCACGCCCACACAACACGAGCAAATAACGGTGAAAGAAGCGCAGAGCGAGCGAAATTCTTCCAGCCTTCGCGGAATGGACTTTTTTCGACCTCTTCGTAGGGCGCCGTTACTTTTGTCCTATTCGGACGGCTGGTTTGATGCGTCTTCGTTTTTATTGCGGATTTGTTTGGGATCGCTTTCTTTCGAGTCATGGAAGCGGTCCCTCGATCGCAGAAATGAACGCAAAATCAAGGAAACTCCGCAATATTCGGAGGAGCTGGCGATTTAAATAAATAAATAAATAAATCGCAGCAGATTTTCCGCAAGATTCGTGCCGAGGCGCGTCGTGATGACGTAGCGCGAACGCGTTCGGCCGAAGCCCTCTTCGATTCACGTGCGTCGAACACGAGTACGGCTGAAAGGGCTCGTTTACCGGCAAACATCGCCGAGAAAGAGCGCGATTTCGCAAAAAACCCGCTGCAAAATCAAGCGTTTTTGGTATTTTGCTTGATTACGCAACGAATGCGCTTCACAGAATGGTCATGGAATTGGCGTGCAAGTGAAATACTCGAGCGATTGAAACGTGACGTATAAACCACGTATTTAAAATCGCAGTAACTCAGAGTTGTAGCCGATAAATTCACGCAAACTCGGGAGCCGAACGTTGGACACGGAGGTTTTCGCAAAAGGGATTTTCATGAACGTTTCCCGCGTAAACGCTCCTACGAATTAGTCACGAAGTAAACGAGTCCGTACGCGGAGCGATAAAGCGGAGCGTGTTACTTCACACTATCCGTTCATATACAGCGACGGGAAAAGTTCCATTTCAAAACTTCACACGCGATCTGCCTTCAGGGCGGAGTTACGACCGCGTTTAGCTCTGCGATGTCCAAGTTTATGAGTGTCTCAGGAACCAAACCAGCCGATCTGTTTGAGACGCCATGAAGACGATGGTGATGATTTGAACATGCAGATCGTACGGCGCTGAACTGCTGGCTCCAGGCTTCTATTACTAGTTAGCTGATTTAGCATCGTAGCTCCAGTACAAGAGTAAAGAAACAGCGTTAAATATGAATGAGTCAAGCCATGGTTCTCAAAGTTAAAGCAGTCGGGGTCTTGTATTTGAAAAAGGGTTAGGATTAGGGTGTGTTCATGTGATTAACACGTTCTGGGTCAGGGTGAGCGTGTTTCTTCACTGGCGCGGTGCTGGTGGTCTGCGTGACGGCCGGATACTGGGAGGGACGATTCCGGCTGTGGTCATGGCGAACGTGATGGTCATGGTCATGATGATGATGATTGTTGATGTTAGGCGATTCTGCTGTAGTTGGGTTCTGCTCAAAAGATTTCCCTCTGGTCACGTTGCTGCTAGTTAGCCGAGTAGAGTTGGAATCCAGCTGTTTTATAAAAAAAACAAACAACAAAACAAAGCAGACATGATTAGCATTTTAATTACGTCACATCCTGTACGTCGAGACGTCCGGAGAGACGTGCTCACCGTGCAGTTACAGATGTTTTGGAAGTACGTGGCTCTGACGGCCGCCTCCACGTAGGGGTAGTGCAGGATACTGAACGGCAGCATGATGTGAAACGTCAGACGGCCGCATCTACTCGCTCAGAACGAAACAGGAAAGAGGTCTGAGTATTCAGGAAGACGTCTCGAGAGCATAAAGTCCGGCCTGGCTCACGTCACTATGACGCGCTCTGTATCGGGATTTGGAAAACATGTCATGGAAACGTTCTCGAATTTCATGTCTGACTGTACCGGTCGTAGACTAAGAAGTCGTCCTTGTCCCCCTGCAGCGTGTCCCAGACGTTGCTCTGCAGTGGGCTCTGCTGGTACACGGGGATGCCCTCCGACGTCCGTCTCTTCATCTCCCAGTACATGGCCCTGGAATGAGCGTCCTGTTCGTTCACGATCAGAAACGCGACGCCGGTCAGGTTTCCCCGTACCAGCTTATCACGCAGGTCTCCCAGCCTGTCGTCATAACAACGTTCTGTTACAGATTCGACGAATACAAATGCGGAAATCATCCACAGTTAAGCAGAAGAGAGGATAGAAAAACTCAAAGACGGTCAATACTTGTGCTCACTTAATTAAATAAATTCATTCATTCAAAACGTCTACACAGCCATTGGCCGTCTGTGCCGGCTTTTCCTCCTGTTTGATTCAAAAGGTTTTAAATATTACCTTTATTTATATCACGAATTAAAGAAAACCAAACAGTCCGACGATTCATAGACAGTACAGTAAACACGCGCAGTATAAACCCGTGACCACATCTGCAGTCAGCTATCAGAGATAACATTTACGCAATCTCAACGAAATCCCTAAGCGATTGCGCAACGTGTCCGATTGCGCAAGTCCTCCCCGGGGTTAGTCGGTTTTAGAGTTCATGCACTAAAGCGAAGACGCAGTTCATAGGCTTCTTAACGATGTCTTCGTTGTTTTTGAGTAGTGACTATGGAGATAAATAAATAAATAAATAAATAAATAACTGAAAATGTGAATATCATACATATTAAACAGTCTTGTACATCATTTCTGGTGTCATCAAGGGCAAACTTTTATTATGAAAAATAAACCCCGTTCCTAGAGCTCCTAGTCAGGATGGGTGGAAATCATATCGTGCTTAACACTTTATATAATATACACCAATGTTATAAATGTATCTCTGTTAAACTGGAACAAAAAAAGGCTTTGTAAACATTTATAGCCAAAATTGTAATACGTACTGTTTTTATTCATCACTTAATATGTAGTTTTTCATCTAATAATAATAATAATAATAATAATAATAGTAATTCTTGCAGAAATAACCTTTGAATTCTAAAAAATTTCATTTAAAAAGTGCTTGATTACACAACCGCGTTATTAAGATGTTCTATACGTATGAACACGAACGTCAGTCAGATCATTGCGTTCAATACGAAACTCACTTAGCAGCCTGCGTGAGGCAGAAGTGTCAGCTAGCTTTCAGCAGCGCTACCACCACCACGTTTCCCAGCAGCTCGTTCATGGGAGAATAGCCATCGATGTCCCAGAGAGGTGCGAGCTTACAGACGGTTGACTGGTTGTTGTCCCTCTCCACGAACAGTGGTGAAGTCCAGAGCAGGCTCGGGAGCGAGGCCAAGCACAGAGCCGACAGCGCCCGAAACATGACCCCCGTGGTTGTCCCTTCCCTACGGAAGGACCCGTGCTCAAATCCTTCGACGTCTACCCTTCAAAGCAGACACTTATAAAAGCACCTGCCAGATAGATGAAAAACAAAACGGGTCATTTCCTAACCGTAACGAGACGTTTTGCGCGCTTGTATGGAAGAGAGAGTCGAACAGAGTCGAGCACATACCTCGGTTATCTCACTTGCTCTGGGTTTGGAAGAAAAACAACTGGCGTCCGTTCACCCCCCCAGATGTTTTTAAAGCCTTGTCCAGGCGAAGGGGAATTCAACCTCCCCTGAACAAACACACCGGACCAATGCACGAGGAGTTCAGGGGTCTCACCGGGATCCTGTCCTTCGGAGCGAATGTGTTTTCCATGCTTTTTAATCACGATCATTGATCTGGTGACAGTAGAATTGTGAAAACAACCCGGAAAAAGCGGGCGAAGATCGAAACCCGCGTCGTGCATCGCACGTAAAAGGAGTAAAAGATCCGAGGCAGACGTAGATTAGACGTGCACGTTTGTTTAGGCAGGGAGAAGAGGACACTGTTTGTTTGTTTGGGCTAAACATTTGCTAATCCCATCAGGTGGAAGGTTGTGAAAAACAACCGCCTACGCAAAATCCCATGCAGGATCCGTCCAGATACGACGCACTCCAAATTCAAATCACAGACGTGCGTTATGATCGCTTTACGTTCACGTCCTTATGCAGAGCGACTTACGTTTGATCTCGTTTTGTACTGAGCAGCTGAGGGTTAAGGGCCTTGCTCAAGGGCCCAGCAGGGGCAGCTTCAGTATCAGTACAGTGTCATCAGCCAGAAAGTTCAACCCTGGGAACATTAAACCCATTACCGTGTATTTACTTTAATCAAGTACACAAAGTACATATGTAAGTACTGTTATTAAATATAAACTATATCCCTAATTATTTTAAGTTTAACCTGTCCTGATTCTCATGATGTATTTCTCACATATTTGCTACTTATAATATTTACAGTACTGTGCAAATGTCTTCAGAAATGCTGCAGAGTAAAGTTGCCTTCAAATATAAGGAGATTATTATTTTTAAAAAAACCATAAAGAGCGGTTCTGGAGGTCATGACATCATTTCCTTGGAAGGGAGCGAATCTGTAGAGATCGAGTAAAACGTCCTGCACTTGTTTCGTTCCGTTTATAATCTTATCCACGTTGTCCATATTTTGGAAAACGTCCTGGGTTTGAATGACCCCGCGTAGCCCTGTGATCTCTGCTCCGCCTCGCACCGTCACGCCGCCGATTATTCCACGCTTCTATCCCTTTCTCCTCACCGAACATTCCACCCCCGGCTCGAGCGCGTCGGTGTGATTTATTCTCTCTACAACTCGGACGTCGCGAACCCGGTGTTACGGCACGTGTGATCGGTACGAGGGGGACAGCCGATCGGTTCCGGTTCCCTGAACTCTTCAGTAACCTCGAGGTCATTAACGACAAGACTCCGGATACGATTTGGCTGGTCGATGTCTGGCGTTTTGGAGAAAGGGAAAAACGCACGCCGCGGAGTGTTAATACATATATTAAATAGATCAACGATGCTTTATTGTGATGAAGCAGAGTTAGTGTTACCACCAGGAACTATCTTCCTACTAACACACATTCCGAAGTGTTTTATTCCTCTTACACCACAGCGCTTTTGATGAATTAAAACAAACAATTTTTATCCAATTATAGTCACATTTAATGTCTGTGAGACAAGTTAGGCCCGTCTCTCCCCCCCACCCCCCCACCCCAAAGCGTAAACTCCTCTCTGTCCTGAAGATGTCGGAAATATTTCAAGTTACGGCTTTAACTCTGGACACTGGAGACTCCTTCCATAAATGTTACATAAATAAACAAACAAACAAACAAACAAACAATTTCCTCATGGAAAACTTCAACAAGGCGGATTATGTGGCGTGCAAGTCTGAGACTAGAGAAAGGAGGACGTATCAGAACGAGCGCACTCAGTATAAATAAACCTGTGATATAAACGTTGGAGCTGTCAGAGCTGCTGTTGTAGGAAATTAATCAACACCTCCTGACCAATCAGAATCCAGAATTGAACAGCGCTGGGGTGTAATAAATAAATACAAAACAGAACGACCAAAAAAAAAAAGATCTACAAATTCAATGTTCTGCTAAAGCCCATGCGCTGATATGTTAAGTCGTGGTAGTTTGTTCGATCAAATATAAACCACACACACACACACACACACACACACACACACACACACACACACACAAGCCAGTCTTATGTCATCATTCTGATCAGTCCTTCATCGCTCGTCCCGTTTTCGTCGGGACTGTCGCAGGCAGTGATGATCCCCAGTTCTGCCAGATCCTCCTGCATGCTCGCGCTCATCATCATTTTGGGTTCGAGTCGGTTACACAGGGTCCGGTACGAGGGCAGCGGGTAGCCGAGGTCTCGCAGGAACTCGTATCCTTTCACTCCGACCGCGCAGCGGATCTTCCGGGCGGTCAGGACGGTGTCGTGGGACCAGACGGCGCGGCGCGAGCGCTTGGTCAGGGTCAGAGCTCGGATCTGGTCCTCGTACAGGAACATCTGCAGTCCTTTCTCCATCCTGCTGAGCCTGTGCAAGCGCTTCTTCATCTCTTCCACCTGCAACAACAAAAACAACAGCAACAAACTACACGATGGAGAAACAAAAGCATGGACAATATTACATTCAACTTAATAATAATAATAATAATAATAATAATAATAATAATAATATTATTATTAGCAATAAATAGGCTAAACAGAATGGCAGAATGTGGTTTGGGACACGTCCCATGCATGGGTTTGTGATTTTTAAGGTTATAAATGAGCTGTAGTTGTCTGATATGACGGAGGTTAAAATGAAAACTTAATAAGTACAGCAAAACACAAAAAGTGAAAAGATAGAGATCTGTAGAAATGCAGGTGCGTCTCAAAAAAATCTGCTAAATCACACTAAAACTCCATCACACCTGGATCCATTTTCCTCTTATCGTTTCATATCAGACTCGTTCCCTCTCTCACTTCTGTTTTCTTTAGTCTCTTCTGATTGGCTGTCGCTCCTGCCGCTCACAGTGCGGTTAGACTTCTTTCGTCCACGATGACGTTTGCATGAAAGTTTTTTTTTGTTTGTTTTTTTTCCTAAACGAACTCGATGATGGATTTTGTTATGTTGTTAAACCGGTAAACGAGCTGACCTCTCTCTGCAGCCTGGCCGTGTGCTGCTGCTGCTGCTCCAGCTGGGATTTATAGTGCTGACACAGAGAACACGGCCGATCTTCCTCCGCTCTCTGCAGCTCGTCTTCCTCGAACTCGGCTCGGGGCTGCCGGCGAGCGTAACCGTGATCCCCGACCTTCAAATCTTTCTCTGCTGAATACAACAAGAATTGTTTTTTTTCAGCTGCTCGTAGTGTGTCGTACCTGCTTTTAATGTCGTAATCAGATGCTTTGATAGATCAGATTTATACAGTACATTTTTAGATAGATTATATTCCCTCAAGCCCTTTACCTGGGTCAAGTTTCAGAGGGAGGACGGAGTGTGGGTGTTGGGCGATGGGTGAGGGCGGGTTTGGGACGTTAAACAGTGTGGGAACCGCGTTGGGTTTCAGTTTCCTTCCTCCTGTCGGTGACCTGGCGATCTCCTCGAACTGGCTCTCCTCAAAATGGTCCTGCAAAGCATCAAGAAAAGATTTATCCCAGAACTAGCACAGAATGAGCATTATTATGGAAGTTAGATAATGTATTAGCCTAGGCTAAGCGCGTCATCAGTGCAGCCATCTTGGAAGGGTCAAAATGAATTTCGAGTTGAACTGAATTTAGAGGGTTTCACAGAGTTTCTATTCACTTTGATGAACTTTAATCCGGATTTATGGCTGTTGTTGAAGTGACTTAACACGTCTTAAGTGTAGGTCCACAATGATAATAAATCAGTTAACATTTAACCTACACAAAATAAAGACACTGACAATGCATTATATGTACTGTATATTTATATTCCGTAACACCTACGATGTGTAGAAAATTATAACGCAATTTTGAAAATTAAACATGTTATTTATTTTGAAGTTAAATATAATACGAGTTGTAGTCGGTTGATCAATGCACACGCGCGTCCTTTCCATAGACCTGCATTAGCTTATTTGCTAATCTGGACCTTTCCAATATGGCGGACGAGTTGACGTGCTGCACCATCTACTTGTTTTTTTTCCCCTCTCGACTGGAAAACATTTCCTCCCGCTCATGGTTCCACTTGCCTGGCAGAGTCTGGAGCAGGGGGTTGGGACGAACTCCCGTCGACAGTTTATCAGCCACTTTCTCATCCGAATCGGATCTTTTGGAAAACGGAAAAGTTGTTTTCCAATGGTTGTAGAATTGGAGCAATTCGGAGCAGAACATCCACCCATTGTGGTGTTTTTTTTTTTTTTTTTTTGTCAAATTAGCTTAGCGATATCCCCACCCTACCCGTATTCATACAAATCCCGCCCTCGTGCTCTAGGATTGGATGATAGTACTCTGAAATGCTATGTGATTGGCGGACTGCTTGCGTGAATGCAATTCTAGCCAATCATATACAACTTTCCAGAAAACAGTTAGGAAAATACAACGGTTAGCAACAATTAGCTAATAACACCCTGAAACATCACTAGATGACTACATTCTGTCTGTCTGGCATATAATCGTTTAAATTAAAGAGCATTAAAAAAAATTCATAGTTAATAACACGCATTACAAACTCTTTTGTCAGATTACATATATCTAAATAAGACAAATATGCCTTGGCAAAGAAGTGCAACCCTGAGTTTCTTTGAGCCAAAATGGCGCCTGTGTTTTCTTCACAGATGATGTTAATTACGTCTTACTGTTAGTTGTTCATCCAATTGCCTGAAGCAAAATATATATATTATTTTTAAACGACGTTCCTAATTTTCCACGTCCATAATTAGTCTTCGTTACCGTTTTCGTAAAACTATAATGTTCATAGTTAACTAATACAGTTTAAAACTGTTTTTGTTTCATTTAAAAACGTGAACTCGTCTAACGTAGCTTGCTTTCTTTCTTTCGGACCCCAGAACGAATCACAAATAGCGTCACATCCCCTACATAAGTGCGCTATATAGTGTACAGATGAAGTGTTTTTGCGCCCTAGCTAGGGCACTCTGAGGTCAAAGTGTGGTTTGGGATTTGAAAAACGACCAAACAAACGAAACTCACATGGAGACAACGCGTGGAGGCGGTTATTAGTTGTTGTTGGTTTATTATTTTTTTTAAACCTCTGAATAAGATTTAAGTGAAAATAAGTAATTATAATCCTAAAATGCGCCAAGGTGTTGAAATTAATAATAATAAACAAATCACTCTAGTGTCTGTGCTGTATTAGTTTTCATGAATAAGCAGTAAATGATGAGCTCCTCACTGGTTGTTCCTGTTGTAGATGTTCAGAGTAATAACTTTAAAGAATTATGGCCTGCTATGGTGCTCGCCTTTAAAACAGCCTCATTTATCGCCCTGGACACGGTGAGCCTTAAACTCAGTGCATCATTCACACTTTTCTACATTTCCCTTCACTAACCACGCGTTTCCTCCTCCTCCTCCTCTGTCCTTTGCTTTCAGGAGCTCAGCGGTCTTGGAGCGAGGAAAGCTCTTCTAGCAGAGTGAGTATTAAAGGTGCAATATGTAAACTTTCAAAACGTTTCCCGACCCCAAAAACAATCATCTAATTTCGAAGATAGTTTTGGGAAAACGCAATTGGTAATATTGCCACGTCATAAATTTGGCCAGACTCTTTGTTTAAAAAAAAAAAAAAAAAAAAAAAAAAATTCCAGCCCGGAAATTAGCTCCGCCCCCCAATATACAAGTTATAATAGCCCTAGAAGATTATTTTGTAAATAAAATGTTTTCTGATGAAAGAAACGAATACGTCGGAACGGTGATATTAGATTTCAAGCATTTAATCGTACACCTTCAGATCAAAAGGTTTTTTACGGTCATGAGAAACATTTCAGTCGGGTGTCCACAAACCTTTGACCGGCAGTGTGTATTTCTATATTTCCACGATTCTCCACTAAACCTTAAACGTGGTTTCTTGCCGCTATAAAGCTAACGTTGAGAACCGATGAGAGAAATCTGTCTGGCCCAAAGTCTTTTCCGTAAACACGTGCTCGAGACGACATTTTATAGGCGAGACGGGACACGGGCGTCCTCGTTTGGACGATAAACTAATCGTGTTTTTTTCCCCTCCTCCGCTAGGTCGATTGAGGATCGTTATAAAGCGATATGCAACGCAGCCCGGACTCGCTCCATCCTGTCCCTGGGACTCGCCTGTTACAAGAAACTGGAAGGCAAAGTGAGTGTTTTATCTTGAAACGGCGTCCAGCTGCTGCTGTTGTGTGTGACTGAACGCTCTTTGACTCGGTCTGCAGGCGGAGAGTACGTACCTGGTTCAGGTGTACAACCTGACGCTGCTGTGTGCGGAGGAGTACGTCATCGAGCCGCAGTCGGTGCAGTTCCTCGTTCAGCACGGCTTCGACTTCAACAAGCAGTACGCTCAGGGCGTTCCCTACGACAAGGGCAACGATAAGGCGAGTGGCTCGCAGGCTGCGCGTGGCGCTGTTACAGGAAATCGATCGGCAGCGGGAGGAAGTGGAGTTTCTGTTACCACCCCGACGCTGATTGTTTGGATAGAGAGAGAGATGGATAGAGAGAGATAAAGTGAGGGGGAGAGAGATGGATAGAGAGAGATGGATAGAGATGGACACAGTGAGGGGGAGAGAGTTGGTTAGAGAGCTGGGGAGGGACAGAGAGATGGAGAGAGAGAGTGATAGAGAGAGATGAATAGGGATGGGTACAGTGAGGGGGAGAGAGATGGAGAGAGATGAATAGGGATGGGTACAGTGAGGGGGAGAGAGATGGAGAGACAGAAGGGTAGAGAGAGAGATGGATACAGTGAGGGAGAGAGAAGGTTAGAGAGAGAGATGGATAGAGATGGGTACAGAGAGGGAGAGAGAGATGGATAGAGATGGGTACAGAGAGGGAGAGAGAGAACGATAGAGAGAGATGGATAGGGATGGGTACAGAGAGGGGGAGAGAGATGGATATTTATAGAGAGAGATGGATAGAGATGGGTACAGTGAGGGGGAGAGAGAAGGTTAGAGAGAGAGATGGATACAGTGAGGGAGGGAGAAGGATCGAGAGAGATGGATAGAGATGGGTACAGTGAGGGAGAGAGAGATGGATAGAGCTGGATAGAGAGAGAGATGGATACAGGGAGAGAGGGAATAGGAAACAGACAGAGAGAGAGAGATAGAGAGAGAGAGAGTTTAAAGTTTAATGAAACTCAATCTTTCAGTCAGTTTTTCCCAGGTTGCTGTTTGGGATGGTAAAGAGTACTTTCCCATTTTTTGTCCAAGAAGGTAAACAAACTGAACGTGTGTGTGTGTGTGTGTGTGTGTGTGTTTTAGGGTGGAGAACCTCAGGGTGTGAACATGCGTACGTTGTTCGTGGAGCTCCTGAGGGCCAACAAGCCTCTGGTGCTCCATAACGGCCTGATCGACCTGATCTTCCTGTACCAGTGCTTCTACGCTCACCTGCCCGACAAACTGGGAACCTTCACCGCCGACCTGTCGCAGATGTTCCCCGCCGCCATTTACGACACCAAATACGCCACCGAGTACCAACTCCGCTTCACCGCGTCCTACCTGGAGTACGCATACAAGAAGTGGTACGTC